>NC_056735.1:946695751-946980016 GCF_019279795.1 Protopterus annectens
CATTTTTGCAGATTCGTCCCTTTTGTCTTATGCATAACCTATTATTCTATGTACTGTCAAGGTTTGTAGGGACATTTTCATGTTATTTATGTCTGCAAAAGGAATGAATGTGTTACAGGTAATGTACTTCTACGTATAGATGTATGCATCTGTGTATGCATATATACTTATAACGAACTCGCTGACCTCCATGAGGTGGTCTAATTAGAACCAGGCCATCCAACCCTGACACGCCTGGATCCATAATTTCATACACAGGGTTCCTCCACCCCACCTGAGTTCAACATACATGCAAACCATCCACTCTCCGGTTGCTATCACAGCCATGACACACCTCCACACATTTTCCTCTCCCCAGCATTAGGGACCCTACCTGTATGTTGTCCCAACCAATGTATCATCAGGCTCTCCCACCATTTAGTCCTTGAACATACCTGCCCTTGCTTGTGTAATGGTCAGCTGTCCAACCATCCCAGCACTTTTTGGGTAGTCCCACCAGGGACTACCCAGTGATTGTTTGTAAAGTAGACTTAGCAGATCAAAAATGTTACTCCCACTGGTAAAATCCTGCCTTTGGTGTGAGTAGCAGTGCTTTGATCACCCCTGCCCAGCTTGATATGACATAAGCTGACAGCACTAAATAATACTGGAGTTGCTGTTGATTCCCTTCTCATTCTTTTTGTATGCTTTATCATCACAATGTTCATATATATATATATATATATATATATATATATATATATATACATATATATACATATATATACATATATATATATATATATATATATATATATATATATATATATATATATACATTATATATCTGTACATACACATGCACATACATCTACATAATTATATACATTTCCTATGCTGGGCACTGCTTACACCCACACAAACGCATATAGACTTGCTAACTGGTATTTATATATGTTTACTATTGCTTATTTGTGCTTACACCTGCTTACTAGTGCCTTATTCATTATGACACTGCCATTTTGATTAAATGACATTAGTTAAACATTTCATGCAGTACTCCACTTCACATTTACATGTTATTATGTAGGTTATACAGCATAACGATGTATAAATATGTTCATATACACATTCCACATGGAAAATGATATGTGCTATAATGGGACTCGAACCGCGAATGCTTGTTCGTTAGGTGGACGCGGTAACCACTACACTAGTGATGTTAATGTTGATACTGCATGTTTTTTTCTATTTGGATGATTTTGATGTGTAAGCTACGTTAAGCAGGGGTCAATGATGAGCAAACACACTGTGCTTCGCTTACACTTTCGATAAAGAAGCAATACAAATGTAAAATAGGGACACGGGGAAATCTAATTGTGATAGTTCTAGGAACGGGGCTCAGCATTCCACTACATGCTTGTATGTTTACTACTTTGATTTTATTTCAGTGTCACTCTTGTATGCTTAGCATACATTTCAGTATTCACGGGCACTAACATAATTGCTTACTATTAGAGGTGGGCTCTAATAGTAAGTATAGTAGGTTGTGCAACTGTGGGGGCATGTTTTCGCCTCTGTAGAGCACTTAAACACACCCCCTGCACTTGCACACATTTCCTGTGCATGTCGAGGGTGCGGCAGCGCGCCATCATTAATATTCATATGGCGCTGCTGCACCATCTGTAAAGAGGATGCTCGGCACAAGGCTAAAACCGTCCTTGTGCCGAGCTTCATGAATCCTGGGGTATGTCTTTACTGACAAGGACACTGGGAAGAATGTGAGACTGTGGAAAAACAGGGAACAACAGATAATATAATTCGAACACTGACGATAATATAGGATTCCCAGTTAAATTAGAAGCCACTAATAATAACTCCCTTAGCTACCCAAATGATATTTGACAGAGTTAGCAGTAAACATCAATTTGAGTTGTTAAAGTATCTGGGGTTTCCAGGCAGAGCTGCATAAACGAAGAGTGAGGCTACTGCTAGAGTAAAAATATAGGCATAACTTTACAAGGAATTCCATTTGTTCAAGTTTTCCTTGTAGTTTGAGTTAAGAAACAGCAGTAAGAAACTCGGAGACTGAAGAAACACAGAGACTGAGACTTATGGGTAAGTGGGTCACAGATGGAAAATAATGCTCTTTGCAGATGATATTCTAATAACACTGGTACAGCTGCTTACAGACACACATTATGAGATTTACTGAACTGATTTGGGTGACTATCAGGATATAAAATAAACTTGGAAAAGTCAAGATGTTGTTGTGTGTTGTGTGTAGAACCTTCTGTGAAGCTACACCAAACTCATCCTAGTATATAGGGACATGGGATGATAAAACATTTAGGATTGTGATTGAAAATGACAGTTGGGGATTCAAGAAATAACACATATGAGGGTGTGTTAGTAAAAATAAAAGGAAAATTTGAAAGGTGAAAGGTAATAACATTGGTGTTTGTCTAACAGGTGCAGATGTTACAGCTTTAAGTCTTGCAGAAGCTGCTGCATGTTGGGAAGATCTTCTAGTGAATACATGCAAGAGATTATACAAAACTGTAAAGCAGGAGAGGATGAAATTCCTTTGAGAAGACCAATGCCACTTTGAGAACTGGTTGTCATTGTTTATGCCTATTGACCTGTAGTGGCTGGGGACAGTACATATAAAATACATTTCTGAGCAACTCAACTGGCACTTCTTATAAGGTTTTTAGATCAACATAACTGGACTGAAAGGAAATATGTTGTGGCTAATTTCTTCTTGTGAGGAAACATAGTCATCTTGGAAGTCTTAAAGGGAGATAAACAGAAGGGGGAGAGACATCAATGCTAGATGAGCTGAAAAAGCTGTTGAGTTATCTGTTTATGAAAGAACTGATAGAAGACTGGCCCAATAAGGGGAACTAGAAGGGTTATTGTATAGGTCTATATGGGCACCATCTGGTAAGTAACGAAGACATATTAAAACTGGAGAAACTAAGAAAATATGGCAGCTTAGAGCAGTGCTGAAGTGGTACTATAATGCTCTTGTTAGGTAAATGAAACAAAATGTGTCAGAGTTACTTTTGGCAAAGCCCCAGAGTGGGTAGTTTAGATAAAGAACAAAAAGACATGAGAGATGAGTTTGAGAAGCAAGTAATGAGTACATTAAAAATTTAAACAGTGGGAAATATGAAACCTCCCATGATAAAGTTCCCTTGAGATAGTATTCTCCATGCATAGGAGGGCCCAGACACATGCCCTGATAAGATAATACTACAAACATGCATAGATTTAGAATCTTTGCATGGAAGTGTTTATTTAGATATTCTTATACACGAAACAGAATATTAAAAGTGTGTCAGTTTGTGTGCGAGAGATGAGGGAAGTTTATAAGTGATTGGATGCATATATTTCAAAACTGTTAAGCACTGCAGGTTTTCAGAGAGCATTTACAGACAAGGATAGTTGAAGCAGTAGGAATGCAAATTCCATTTAATAAGGAGGTGTAGTTCTTAGGATAGTGTGAGAAACTGCCAAGGTATAATCAATGCCTGCTATAGCTGATAATGACTTTAGTAACTAAAGGATCCTTGATGAGGGTGGACACTGGTACTCAGAGTAGCACACATAACTGCTGATGGCATTCTGTCAGGTCAGTTATGCTAAGTGTGTGAAAAATAGAAAAACTGATCCTTGTTAAGCTGTTTTAGCACTGATTAGACCAACAACTGATTTCTTGTGCCTTGAACATTGATTTATCTGGAATATTTTAACCTTTGTGGCTGTGACTGACCCATACTCTACAAAAACTGTTACTGGTGAACAAATATGGCTAGAATCCCCACAGGTCTCCGAGAGATACAGACCATCCATGCCTCTATAGATGCTCTGTCAGACATCATGAAAGGAGCTGCAGTCGATAACCAACATATAAAAACAGTTGCTGACAAACATGATGTCCAACACCAAGCCATTCAAGAAGCATTACAGCAAAAACAAAGAGAACTGGCAGCTGGCCATCCCCTCATCTCAGTCCAAGGTAGTGCAAGGCCTCCAGATGCATTCTAGAGAACAGAACCTGAATGAGATGTATGTATCACAGGGCTGCCAAAAAAGTGGAAGCCCTGGAGCCCCTGCAGTTTATTAAGCATGAGTTGGCTCAAGTAAAAAAGTCACTGACAATCATAGAACAAGTACACTGAATACTTTTGCAGCCTAAGATCTTGGACAATCCATGCTACTTTATAGTTACATTTTTAGATTCTAAAGATCAGAAAGCCATTCTACAGAAAGCTCACAAATCAGAGGACAACATTAAAACTATTGGGCATATAGTATGAATAGTTTCTGACTAGGGCAGTGCAGCGGTTAGGTTTGTTGCCTCTCAGCAAGAGGTTCTCTGGTTCAATTCTTGGCTGGGATGCCTTCTGTGTGGAGTCTGCATGTCTTCCCTGTATTTGTGTGGGTTTCCTCCAGGTGCTCCAGTTTCCTCCTACATTCCAAAGACATGCAGTAGGTGAATTGTACACTCTAAATTGGCCCTAGGTGTGAGTGTGTGGTACATCCTCTGTGGAGGGTTGGGGCAACCCAACCTCCTCAAACTGTAATCACTACAGAAATAGGTGCTTGGAGGAGTGTTCATTGCCTGATGTGTTGAATGGCACATATGAGAGAGACAGAGCTCCTGACTACAATGCGTTCCTGTATTAGGAAAGGAAAGCCTTGGTGCCATACTTGTGCTGTTGCCAAGAATTGGGCTTACCAGTTCTTCTAAAATAGCCTGATACCGTTTACGTTATTTAAAGAAATATCCAGGTTATTTTTCAAGACCTGTTGGAAGTAGATCATTTCCTTCCCAGTTAAGTCAAGGGCTTGAACATTATTTATACAGAGGTTATGACTATGTCTTTATTTGCAATGCCAAATGTTAAGAAGTGACCTTCACCAGTGAACATTTCTCCTAGCAAGTCTCCTATAAATAAGGGCAAGAATGTGCACAGGATTCCACTGAGTTATGCAACAGGGCCCTCTTCACCCCCACATGCAAAAGGTTTGAACCTATTCCTAATTCAGTTCTGTCAAACTCCAATGGTGACTCTGAGGACCTTTTCTTTTCTTCTTTGGAGATTCAAAAAGAAAAATTAACATCCATAGAAGGGTGCCTTGGCAAACTTACCAATGTTGGCAAACATACCAATGAAACATAGGATATTAAAGGACTGCTTAACCTCAACAGCTCTCTAGTCACCCACTTGATCCATGCTCCTGTAGGCCATCAATTCCTATAATGAACATGGGGGGTCATTTTCTTAATTTAATGAATGTAGACCCTCCCTAAACCTTACTCTGGGAACTATGGGCATCTGCTGGGGGGGGGGGGGGTTCTATGGTTTTATCTAACCTAATGAAAACCTTACACGAGCAAGTCTGTGACAGGGGCTGCTCACTTCATGACAGTTTTCAACACTGTTTAAAGTACATGTAGCAGTTATTGTGCATGCATGTTATTGAAAAGTTACAGACCCCTGGGTCCACATGCAGCTTTCATTAAAGTATAGTGGGCATAAATACACTCTCAACTGATTTTTGTTTAGATATTATTGATGTTAAAATGCATATATTTGCCCCTTGGAATGAGCAGCTCCAAATGAGAGTGATGACATACCAGTTTAGAAGTTAACTGAATTTATTAATTCTCCTCTTCCCTTTCATCCTTTCATGGGATAATGTTAGCAAGAGGTGATTTTAATGTGGTCATTGATAGCTTACCCTCAGGAATAGGTAGGTTACTTATGATATTGCTGGAATTCCAAAAATTGATGCAAGATTTTGAATTATTGGTCATTTGGATGGCTTACCATGTATCCATTACTGACTTTAATTTTACAGGCAATGAAGAGGGTTGCCAGTAGACTAGACGCAAGGTTATTAAGTAGTAGGTGTTCTGCTTGGGTTGTTAATGACAGTAGTGTTTCCAGAGCCATATTAGATCATGCTAAACCGTACACATCATTGCAGTCTTAACCCTGTACCACTAAGGGTTGAGGTGGAGATTTGACCCCCTTATGTTAAAAAAATGGGACATCTACATGGTCCCAAGAATAATAAATCCAGGATTGCTGGGATAAATAAGCTAGAGATACCTCCATGTCTATGTCTGAGTGGATTCTTTTTAAAAAAGTGTTATACACGGTGGATAATAAATTATGTCAAGAATGTAAGATCTCAGCATAACCAGAGTAAAAGTAATTGGGAGTCAAGAACTAAAAGTAAGGAACAACTTTATAAACAGAAGGGCTGTAAAGATTGATAGCTAGAGTTGGAAATGTGGTAACCTAAAAAGCAGTATAAGGTAACTTTGTTATTATTATTATTATTATTTTGTTATTGTAGCAAAATTGGATTGATGGCATATTTTATCAGGCTAAGGGACTATTAGCTTTTAAGTATTGAGACTGGCAGAAAAAAATGACAGTAGTTGCAACTGTGGCAGACAGAAAAGCTTGCTATGGACAACACCATCATAACAGAAGAATACTGTACCTGCTCGCAGTACCAAGCACTGAGAATTCTAATATCTCTAACCAACTGAGGGTAGGTGTACATATATTCCTAAGACAGAGAAAGGAGCTATGAAACTGCTTAATAGTCCTATCTATTAAGATCTCAGAGAGTCTAACAGCTATAGAATCCAACCCCACTGGGAAATCCCTCAGATAGATGGTGGATAGCCAATTGGCTCACAAACAAGACCCAGGAAGTTAGAAGTGGGTAGTCCACCTCTACAAAGAGGTCAGTCACAAGTGGAGTCCCTCAGGGATCAGTTCTTGGACTGTTCCTTTTTGGAATTTACTTCTCAGAAGTCAAGGCCAATGTCAGTGGTCTCTGGCTGACTAAATTTGCAGATGATTGCAAATAAGGAGCTGTCATTGAATCTCACACTGACACAAATGTTCACTAGGACGGGTTGACACAGATAAATAACTGGTGTCAGAGCCATGGACTAAAACTGCATGCTAAGAAGTGCATAATAGTATCCTTTGGGAAGTCATCCATCCATGGTAACTATCATATTGACAACACACACCTCTTAGAGTTGACCCAGTAGTCAGGGACTTAGGGACACACATAGATAGTAATCTAGCCATTGATCATCATGTGTCTACAGTGGTGAGGAAATCATTCTAGGTTTCACAACTTATAAACAAAGGTATGGCATCTAAGTCCATGGAAGTCATTGCTCCACTGTATTCAGCATTCATCAGACCTATCACTGAGTACAATGCACCCTTTCGTATGTACCTAACAGGGCATATCCAATAACCGGAATGTCCACAGAGGATCTTCACTAAAACAATACAGGGTTTAAGTAAAATGTCCTATGCAGACTGCCTCAAGTCCATGTATTCTGTCTCCTATAGGCTTTTGAGGGGAGATCTATGCCTGGCATATGGAGCATTGTCAGACCTCACTCTGATGGACCTCCTGCATATCCACAAAACTAACAGTACCAGAATTACCTGTTCTAAAGACTTAAACATTGCCTGTGATATAAATAGGACTTACTGGAGAGAAAGGTATGTATTCCAGAGACTACCCCATCTATGGAACAGGCTTTTCATCTATGTGAAGCAGAGTTCCTCCCCAAACCAATTCAAGTGCAACTTGGACAACTGGATGGGAAACCGGAAATTCATACCTGGTTTGGCATCTAAGTATCTAATGCAGACAGGTAACCTGTAAATGGTAAATCTCCCAGGCCCATGCTTACACTTATCAAGGGTATCAGAACATGTTAGAGATTTGGGATGCATGGCTAGGCTTAAAAAGGCCCACATGGTTGTTAGCCTAGTAAACACCTATGAATCTATGAACCTATAGGATGGGCTTCTTCTGACTCCTACAAATGTTTTAAGCAGGAGATAGCCACACCACTGTTCCAGTTTTACACAAACTCTCCAAGTCACAAGCACTTCCTTGAAGATGTTATATTTAGAAAAGTGATAATGTTCCTTAAACCACCCTGGGACCCTTTAGATCCAGTGAATTACTGACCCATTTCCTTACTTCAAATAGATTTAAAAGTTTTGTAAAGTTATTGGCCAACAGAGCGGAGAGAATCCTGCCTTGAATAATCAGGGATAATCATTTGTGTGTCATTAAGGCCCATTCAGGCAATGCTGATCTAGTCTGTATGTGGTTCAATGTGTAAGCCTCATGTGTCTCTCAATAGTTTCCCACCCTGTGATACTTAATGGATATTAGTAAGGTCTTTGATACTATATAGTAGGACTGTCTTTGGAAGGCTATGTCTGAATGAGGCTACTAACAGAGTTTTATTGAATGGACTAAATTACTCTATGTCACCCCTTCACCTCAAAATTTACTTATAACTATTTTCCCTACACTTTTATTGCAGTGAGATACCAGAGAAGGGTGTCCACTTTTACCCCTCCTATTTGTAATGGCAGACCATGTTCTGGATTTATGTTCACAGATGCAGTTCCAAGACAGTAGAATAACATTGCAAGGGCTCACATTGCCACTAATTAAGGTGTACACTAATGAGTGTGCAGTTTGAGTGAGACATCGTTGCAATTAGGGGGTCCTGTACTTTTGTTTCTTCAAGAAATGTTCAAGTATACAGCATTAAGTCTAGTTAATTTTCAATGAGGTATGGCAGTGCATGGCCCCGTGTTGCAAGCTCTGAACATGCCATTAAAAACAGACACATATTATGAGTAGCTATGTATTTATATGTTGTTTTATTTAGACAGTTTGTTGGACATGAACACTAAATCTGTGTTACTAAACATCACAAAGAAATTCTGACAGATAAAATAGTCACACATTGTTGTTTTTTAATTAGATTCAGGTAATGAACATGTATATTTTACCCATAGTCATTCATGTTCATCTTGAGATTCCTCTAACAAGCAGAATGTTCCAGATTTCTCCTACAGTGTTATACCATCATTAGTAATATCTAATGTCTGTAGAACCTACCCTACATTATCCATTTAAGATTAATGGCTCCTGGGGAGTTTGCACTGCCAGATTTACATGCTTATGGAGTTTCTGTGTTAAGATGACATTATTTCAGGGCCATGCCTAAGCCTTTCCCTATTTGGCTGCATCTGGAACTACTGCTGAATGGCCTGTCTGTTACTTCTCTGAACCAAGACCCCTGAAACATAGTATGGGATCTTGGAGATTTAGAACAATGGTTTGAGTCATGCAGGTGGGCTCACCCTCCTGTACTGCATAGAATGGATTGGGGGGGGGTTATTTGTGAGAGATCCATGTACACATAACCTTAAAATCCTCCCTCCTGTCTTTCTTTCTTTCATTCTTTCTTTCTCTAAAGTCAAGGAGCATTTTCCTCTGGTAGATATGCACTGATGGCAATATCTGTAAATTAGCGCAGCTATAGGACAGGTGAAGAGATTATTCTCACAACTGTGGTCTGCCCCCATACTCTACCATTACGAATCCATACATATAACAAAGACTAGGACAGAAGACAAAAACTAAAACTCTGAAATGAGCATGTCACATCCTCCTCCCTTAAAGTTATGTTGAATCTAAGGCACGAGTAGGTTAATTTTTTCACACAAGACTTACCTACCATTGAGCGGGAGAAGGTTCTAAGTACAGCATAAGATTCAAGGTTTCCTACCTCATCATCATTTGACTTTGTCAGATTCTTATATTGTTGGCAGACTACCCCTGTGCAATTTTCAAGTCTGGATATTGCCAGAAGAGCCATTGTTGATGTCATGAATTTAAGGCAAACTGCTTTCATTTAGTATGGCCTTGTGCACCTACTCAATCATTGTGGCAAGCACTAGTTAAAAGTGTTTAAAAAAAGCCATTCATGTTGATCTTTCTGTGCTTCGTAATGCTGTTTTTACTGTGAGGAATTCAGTCTTCATCCATCTAATACAATGTTTTTCTGGATTTGTAATGTTGTTCCTACAATGGTTGTCTTAATCTTTTGACATTAGAAACCGATTCCTGAAAACTGGAATGCTATTCTCAGAGGCTCATTTCTAACTTTAAAGGATACACGTGTGCACATTTAGATATGAAATGGTAGAATGACTCTTAGTTAGAGCTGCTGTTTAGATAAGACAATGAGGAGGCATGAATTTTATTGTCGGTCATTTGAATCTGTTGTTTTCATGATGTCACTGTTCATGGTGTGGATACTTTTCCAACAGCTTGTATTGCTATGATGATTTAATTAAGAAGTATTTGTGGTAAAAAAGAAAAAGGATTCTCTGATAATAATTGAGTTGTTAGAGACTGGTGAGTAACCTCGGCAAGCACGAAAGAAGAAAGCTGCATGAAAATTAGAAAGACATTCTTGTTTAAGTAGATGTTACGAGTACAAAATCTAAATAAGAAGGAAGGCTAAATTTCAGACTGGGTTCAACTGGAGTTTAGTGAATAGTATGATGAATGGGTGGGAATGTGTAAGTGATGTGTCTTAGAAGGGGTGAAAAATAAAATTAGGATTGAGCAGAGATTAAGCAGTGATTAGGAAGTATCAACACCTTTCCATCAACGAAGCTCTTGAAATTTCTATTGTAACTTCCAATGGGTAGAGCCCAAGCTTTTTGATAAAATCAAAGTATGTCCTCACTTTTCAAACAAATGTCTATATCTCTGGAATCACAGTGGATCTATAAGTGGAAAGGCAAACTCTTCAGCACAAACTATTTTATAGTGATAGTATTCTTTAGGTTATTGGTCTTAAGATGAATTTTGTAAGTCACAAGTTTGCAGTATTTTGTAAATGGCTTATAATATTTCAGTAACTACTCAAAGCTTTCATGTGAGGCTAAGCAGTTATGCATGGACCACCTCATTCTTGAGCTGTTTGAAGAAATAGAAATAAATATTTTGTAAACAAACAATTAATCTATCTCTATCTGCACTAGACAAGAGACTATGATGCACTTGTATTGTTCATCATGTAACCTCTAAGATGAAAATTTTCAATAACTTGGCATCGTTTTGGAATTATGAATATAAATATGAATAGGCAACATTAGATGCCAGCAGGCATCAGTTGGATGTAACTGCGGCATGTCTGTAAGCATCACTAGGCTTTAATGAGATAATTACCTAAATCAGTTATAAGAGGATGAGAGATATTTTTGTACATTCATTGGTCAATGATCATCATCTTCTTTCGGCTGTTCGCATTAGGGGTCACCACAGCGGATCATCTGTTTCCATTTCTTCCTGTCCTCTGCATCTTGCTCTGTCACACCAACCATTTGCATGTCATCTCTCACCATATCCATAAACCTTATCTTAGGCCTTCCTCTTTTCCTGTTACCTGGTAGCTTCATCCTTGGCATCTTTTTCCCAATATACTCAGCATCCCTCCTCAGCAAATGTCCAAACCAACGTAATCTTGCCTCTCTGGCTTTGTCTCCAAACCTTCCAACCCAGGCTGACCCTCTAATATACTTATTCCTGATCCTGTCTAACCCTCATCACACCCAGTGCAAATCTTAACATCTTTAACTCTGCCACATCCAGCTCTAACTCCTGCCTTTTTGTCAATGCCACTGACTCCAACCCATATAACATAGCTGGTCTCACTACCCTCTTGTAGACCTTCCCTTTCACTCTTACTGGTACTCGTCTGTCACAGATCACTCCTGACACTCATCTCCACCCACTGCATTCTGTCTGTACTCTCTTCTTCACCTCTCTTCTACACTCACCATTACTCTGAACTATTGATCAGAAGTATAAACAATAAAGTAACTCACCTCCAAGCTCTAACTTGAAATCTATTCCTTTGATATTCTCTGCTTAACAGAAACTTGGTTAAAACCTGCAACCAAAGACAATGAAATCATCCCACCTGGATATAATATTCTGAGACTAGACCGAACATCCAAGGAAGGTGGAGGGGTTGTTATCCTATATAAATCTAGCTTACAATTAACCACTCATAACTGTAAACCACCTATAGACTCCAATGCAGAAATTCTTATCTCCAAACTTCTTCTTAACAATTCCAAATCCATCTATATTATCTGTATATATCTACCTCCTGGTACTAACACAGCGACCTTGGAAAATATACTTTGCTGGCTGTCCCAAAACCTGCCTCAAGAAACCATTATCCTAGGTGACACAAATATTGACTGGACCTGCTTCTGCAGCAGCCTCCCCACAAACCATATAAACCTATATGGATATTCCCAAACCATTACCTCCCCTACCAGGAAAAATAAATCTAACAAGAAATCTAGCTTATTAGACTGGATTCTCATTAACCATCATCCTCACATTTATGACTCAGGAACCCTCCCTGATGATTTAAGTGACCACTCTCTTACCTATATCATCAGACATAAAACCAACTTTCCCTCCCCAACATCTGTGAAAAACATCAGGTCTAAAAAGTACTTTAACCCTGAACTGTTCCAGTTGGAACTAAGAGCATGCAACTGGTCACCCTTACAAAACTTTCCTTTAGATGAAGCCCTTAGTTACTTTAAATCCAACTTCCTTGCCATCCTCAATCACCATGCCCTAACCAGACTAATTAGAACTAAAACCAAACATGCTCCATGGCTCTCTAAAGAAACCAAACATAAAATAAATTTAAGAAACAAACATTGGGCAAAATGGAGGAAAACAAAAAACACTATAGACCAACAAATATTTAGACAACTAAGAAATGAAACTAAGAAAGCTATAATATCTGACAAAAAAAACTACTGCCTGTAATCCCAACAAGCTAGTCAAAACAAGCTGAAGAAATTATGGTCTAGTATCAACCAACTACTCCATCCATGGCAATCCACTACTCCAACCCCTCAAAAGACTGAACACAAACAACCAATACATATCGCTAATGCTTTTAATAGCTTTTTTTACTGATGCTATACAAACACTAGCTAGTCAACTATCACCTAACAACTTCACTCTACCTTCCGATGAATCATCCTCACCCCCTACTTTTCATTTTCAATCTCCCAACATCATATATTCTATCCCTTCTACAGAAACTGAAACCATGCTCACCCTCAGCTGACCAACTACCTGCTGAATTCCTACAATAATCTACCAAAGCTATTGCCTATCCCATTTCTATCCTGATCAATAGAACTATCACTGAAAGTTACATCCCCAGTTTATGGAAAATTGTATTTATTTATTTTATTTTATTTATTTATTTATTTTACATTTGTTGACCGGGCTAGTCCAGCTGGATTAATGTCCATTTTCAGTGGAGGCCCGGGGAGAAAAGCTCCAGAGGATTAAAACAGTTATTGGAAATACAATTGTATTATAGAAAGAGAAGAAATGTAAGTACAAATATTAAATATTTTAACTAATTAAGTGAGGTCATAGGTTAGAAGTAGCAAAACAATATAATAAGGTATCAAATCTGAGCACAATTTTTTTTTTTTTTTTTTTTTTTTTTTTAGTTAAGTAATATTTACAACAAAGGGATAATAACTCAGTTGAAGTAAAAGATGAAAAGGAAGTGGTTGAAAGAGTTTATAACAAATATGAGGGTGTCTACAGGCTAGTCTGGGTTGGTACAAGAGCAAAGCCAGAATTTATTAAGGTGTGTGGAAAGTTGTTTCTTAAATAGTTGGAGAGTAGGCAAAGAGGACAAAGTGGATGGAAGATTGTTCCATATTTTGCCTATTGAGTTAGAGAAAAGGGAATTGCCTGCTGAATTCATAATTTTGGTACTACTAACAAGTGACTTATCAGAGGAGCGTAGTTGTTTCAGGTTGATATAAGGAGTCAGGAGGTTGGAAAGAGCTGGTGTTTTAGAAGGTTGGTGTAGAATTTTGTATGCTATTAAGAGCTGTTGAAAGATGAGCTTGTTAGGAAGTTCCAGCCAGTGTAGTTGCTTTAGGTTTATACAGTGATGAGTTCTGAATTGGGAGGAGGTGGCAAAGCGGGCAATATTGTGGTAAGATGTAGTAAGTTTCTTAAGGTTACTTTTGGAAAGATTAGTGTAAATAGATGAAGCATACAGAAGGGTAGAGAGAAGGTGTGTTTGGGCTAAGGTTATCCTAGCTTCAGGTGTGAGGAAGGGCTTTATTCTGTATAGGGATCCAATCTTTTTATTAACAGCTTTTATTGTAGTGTTGATATGGCAATCATAGTTGAGATTATTATCGATAATAACACCAAGAAGTTTGGTTGAGGAGTCAGGAGAGATTATTGCGTTGTCAGATGAAGTAATACAGAAGTTTGTCAAAGTAGATTTACGGGTGGGTGGGAAGAGTAATAATTTAGTTTTTTGGGGGTTAAGGAGTAGACAGCGGTTGGAGAACCACTGTTCAACAGTTGAGAAGGCTGATTGTGTTTGAAACTGGAGTTCAGTTTGAGAAGAGGCAGTACAGATTATAGTGGAGTCATCTGCATATTGTATGCAGGTAGTATTAGGAAGAGATGATTGAAGGTCATTAATAAAGATAGAAAAGAGAAGAGGGCCTAGGATAGACCCTTGAGGTACCCCTAAAGATATGGGAAGGAGAGTAGAGAGAGAATTTTTCCAGAGTACAGCTTGCTGACGATTTGCAAGATAGGAAGAAAACCAGGTAAGGGAAGAAGGCTCCAAGGCCAGAGATTTTAGAGTGTACAAGAGAAGTGTGTGATTAACCATGTCAAAGGCTTTTGAAAGGTCTAAGAAAAGTGAGGATGTAAGTTTATTGTTGTTGCGGTTTAAGTTAATAGTATAGGTGAAGGAGAGAAGAGCTGTAGTAGTACTGTGATCAGGTCTAAAACCATGTTGTGTGTCAGCCAGAAGGCCATTCTTGAGGAGGTGGTTGAGCAGTTGTTTATGTATGCATTTTTCTGTGATTTTAGCTAAGGGGGATAAAAGAGCTATGGGACGATAGTTGGAGTAGTCACAAGATTTGCCTCCTTTATGGAGGGGTATGATATGAGATATTTTCCAGATTGCTGGGAAAATACCTTCTTTTATTGATCTGTTTATTAAGATAGAGACAGGGTAAGCAATGGCCTTTGCTGTTAGTTGCAGGAATTCAGCAGGAAGTTTGTCTGCAGAAGGGGTAGTAGGTTTGAGTTTTTGAATGAGAGATTGTATATAAGAGGTAGATACAGGTTGTAGGTGAAGGGGAGGAATAGTATTTATAAAGGTATTTGGAGATAGTTGAGAAGTATCAGGAGATAGTTGGTTGGCTAGAGTTTGTATAGAATTAGTGAAGAAGGAATTAAAGTTATTAGCTGTTATTGTGGGATTGTCAGGGTCAGAATCCTGGGGGTTTGGTGTAATTATTTCGCCTGGGGTCAGGAGACTATTAATACTCGACCAGAATTTTTTAGGTTCATTTTTGGTGGTTTTGAAGTTGAAAGTAATAGTTCTTTTGTCTGTTAGGATGGCTTTTTTAGTACTATTTCTAAGCTCTCTAAACTTTTGGTGGTCTATTTGACTTTTGGTGGAACGCCACTTATGCCAAGATTTATTTCTGAGGGCGATTTTATGTTTTGTATCTGAGGTTAGCCAGGGAGCAGTTTTAGTTTTAGTTCTAATGGTTCGACTTGGGGCGTGTTGATTAAGTATTGCTAGGAAGGTTGAGTTGAAGTGTTCCACAGCTTTGTTGAGTGGGAGATGTTTTAGAGGGTCCCAATGACATTGGAATAGTTCAGCTTGAAACTGATCAGGGTTAAAATTTTTTTTGAGTGAAGAGTTCTAAAAGTTGTAGGTAAGGTTAGGTTTGTTTTGCTTCTAATGATAAAGGTAAGTGAGTGGTCACTAAGGTTCTCAGGAAGGATGCCTGTTTGGTAGGATTGCTGGGGAGTATTGGTCAGAATCCAGTCTAAGGTAGTAGCTTTATTGTTTGTTTTATTGATTCTAGTGGGGCTATTGATGAGTTGTTTGAAGCCAGAGAGGCTGATATGAGAGGTAGGGTTAGTGTTATTACAGGTGTGCCAATCTATATTAAAGTCACCTAGGACTAGAGTTTCCTGTGGAAGTTTGATAGAAAGTTGGTAGAGTATATCTTCAAGGGTATTGATGTTGTTTCCTGGGGGGAGATATGCACAGATGATGTTAATGGCTTTATTGGTATTGAGTTGTATTTTAGAGCAAATAACTTCTGCACAAGTATTTGTAGTAAGAGTAAGGTCTTGGGGAATCAATTTTAGATTCGCTTTATGTAGGATGGCTACCCCACCTCCTTTCTTGTTAGTGCGATCAAGTCTAGTAATGCTATAACCAGGTGGGGTAATTTCTGTGTCTTTAATTGAGGGTTTTAACCAAGTTTCAGATAGGCATAAAATATCAAACTTTTCAGTTTCAAGAAGGGCATGGAGTTGATCGATTTTGTTACAGATGCTACGTATATTAAGATGGGCAATGTACAAAGAGTTAGAAGGTTTAGAGCAAGAGAGAGCTGAAGGTATAGTTTGGTTTTCAATATTTCCCATATTATCCCCCTCCACAAAGGAGGACAATCCATTGAACTCTCCAATTACTGCCCCATTGCCCTTCTCTCACCTCTGGCAAAGATCATGGAAAAATGCATTCACAGACAATTACTCAACCATCTAACACAAATAACTTACTAGCCAACTGTCAACATGGTTTCAGACCATCACATAGCACTACTACTGCCCTCCTTTCCTTCACAGATTGTATCAATAAAAACCGCAATCTAAACAAACTCTCTTCAGCACTATTTATTGACCTGTCTAAAGCTTTTGACATGGTAAATCACCAAATTCTCCTCAAAATACTGAAATCTCTGGCACTAGATTCATCCTCCATAAAGTGGTTCCAGTCCTACCTCGATAAAAGACAACAGGCCGTACTTTAGAGCAAGTCTCTCTCTACTCAACTGCCCGTCAACCTGGGTGTCCCTCAAGGGTCCATCCTTGGACCCCTACTTTTTTCCATATTCATTAATGACCTTCACCTTGCCATCCCCCAAGCTACATGCATACAATATGCGGATGACTCTACACTAATATGCTTAGCCCCCTCCTCTTCTGAACTTCTCTCTCTTACCCAACAAGTATTTAACACAGTTGAGCAATGGTTCACACATAGATGCCTTCTCCTAAACCTCAAAAAGAATAAACTCCTCCTTTTCTCTCCCACTAAGAAGTCCCCCCAATGGATTTCTCAGTTAACTCTACCAATAAAACTATTATATCCCCTGAACCAAACACCAAACTATTAGGTGTCACCATTGACAATAATCTGAACATCGATACCCATATTAACAATACTATAAAAACTGTCAACAAAAAGCTAGAGTGTCTCTATAGGATAAAATCCTTCCTCCTACCTTCAGTTAGAACCACAATAGCACACACTCATCTAATCTCTTCTCTTCTTTATGCCTCACCTATTTTTACTAACCTATCTAAAAATAATCTTTGCAAATTGGAAATGTCTTACAATAACATTTCCAGATTTGCAACAGGCAACCCATTTCGAACCCATCACTGCATTAATTTAAAGCAGCTGGGATGGCTTGAACTACAAAATCTGATTAAATTCCATCAACTAACTATAGCCCAGAACACTCTTTACAAACCTTCCAAAACTAATATTCTTTCCACACTAATCACTCCCTATAAAAACCTGGAATCCTTAAGGTCTTCTCAGAAACTTCTAGTACATACCACTAAGCCAAACAACAAGGCTGGTGACTCCCATTTTTTTAATATTATTGGAAAAGCCTGGAATATCCTCCCAAATGAACTCTCCACACTTTCCTCACTATCCTGTTTCAAAAACAAATTGAAAGTGTTCCTCAAAACTGACTGGTTATGCCCCTGTTTAAAACCTGACTAGTCTATATGTCTCTAAATACTTTGCTCTTCCTACCCTGTCTACTCATTAACATCAACTCCGTCCTATTGAATCAATTATACTATCTATCTATAGAATACCTTGATTGTATTAGCATCCTATGTTATGCCTGTATTCTGCACTGTAAATTTTACTGTAATAACCTCTAATATCTACTGTTAATAGGATTTATTTGTCTCATGTTTCCTAGTTGTTATTGTGTTAATTTCATTGTCCTACCTTGGAGCTTATCTCCCCGGGCCTCTACTGAAAATGGACATGTATCCAGTTAGACTAGCCCAGTCAACAAATGTAAAATAAAATAAAAAATAAAAATAGAAATAATAAATTTAAACTCATCCACCTTCATCACCTCTACTCCTTGCATCCTCAGCATTCCTCTATCCTCCCTCTCATTCACACACATACATTCTGTCTTAGTCCTGCTGACCTTCATTCCTCTTCTCTCTAGAGCATATCTCCATCTCTCCAGGGTCTCCTCCACCTGTTCCCTACAGTCACTACAGATCACAATGTCATCTGCAAACATCATAGTCCACAGGGCTCCTGTCTGATCTCGCCTGTCAACCTGTCCATTACCACTGCAAATAAGAAAGGGCTCAAAGCTGATCCATGATGTAATCCCACCTCCACCCTAAACTCATCCGTCACTCCCATCGCAGACCTCACTGCTGTCACACTACCCTCATACATATCCTGTACCACTCTTACATACTTCTCTGACACTCCCGACTTCCTCATACAATACCACAACTCCTCTCTAGGCACCCTGTCATATGCTTTCTCTAAGTCTAAAAAAACACAATGCAACTCCTTCTGACCTTCTCTGTACTTCTCCATCAACACTCTCAGAGCAAACATCGCATCTGTAGTGCTCTTTCCCAGCATGAAACCATACTGCTGATCACTAATCATCACGTCCCTTCTTAACCTAGCTTCCACTACCCTTTCCCATAACTTCATGCTGTGACTAATCAGTTGAATCTGTAGTTACTACAACTCTGCACATCACCCTTATTCTTAAAAATCGGTACCAAAACACTTTTTCTCCATTCTTCAGGCATCCTCTCACTTTCCAAAATTTCATTAAACAATCCGGTTAAAAACTCCACTGCCATTTCACCTAAACACCTCCATGTTTCCACAGGTATATCATCTGGGCCAACAGCCTTTCCATTCTTCATCCTCTTCATAGCTATCCTTACTTCCTCCTTGCTAATCCACTGCACTTCATGATTCACTATCCGCACATCATCCAACCTTCTCTCCCTCTCATTCTCTTCATTCATCAACCCCTCAAAGTACTCTTTCCATCTGCTTAACACACTCTCCTCGCTTGTGAGTATGTTTCCCTCATTATCCTTTATCACCATTACCTGCTGCACATCTTTCCTAGCTCGGTCCCTCTGTCTAGCCAATCGGTACAGGACCTTTTCTCCCTCCTTAGTGTCCAACCTTTCATACAACTCTTCATATGCCTTATCCTTCGCCTTCGCCACCTCTCTCTTTGCCAAGCACCTCATCTCCTTATATTCATGTCTACTTTCTTCATCTCTCTGACAATCCCACTTCTTCTTTGCCAACATCTTTCTCTGTATACTCTCCTGTGCTTCCTCATTCCACCACCATGTCTCTTTGCCATCCTTCCTCTGTCCAGATGTCATACCAAGCACCTTTCTAGCTGTCTCCCTTACTAGCTCTGCTGTAGTTACCCAGCTATTTGGTAACTCTTCACTGACACCCAGTGCCTGTCTTAACTCTTCCCTTGAACTCCACCTCACAATTACCCTTTTTCAATTTCCACCATTTGATCCTTGGTGCTGCCATCACCCTCCACTTCTTGATCACCAACGTCATCCTACAAACCACAATCCTATGCTGCCTAACTACACTTTCCCCGGTCACCACTTTACAGTCTCTAATCTCCTTCAAACTGTCCCTCCTACATAAGATATAATCCACCTGTGTGCATCTTCCTCCACTCTCGTATGTCACCCTATGCTCCTCCCTCTTGTTAAAATATGTATTCACCACAGCCATGTCCATCCTTTTCACAAAATCCACTACCATCTGACCTGCATTCCTTTGTTTAACATCATACCTACCCATCACTTCCTCATCCTCTCTGTTCCCTTCACCAACATGCCCAATGAAATCTGCTCTAATCACCACTCTCTCACCCTTGGATACAGTCATCACCACTTCATCCAACTCACTCCACAAATGGTCAATGATAATATTTTATATTCGAATGTGGGGATGCTGAATTTGAAGAATATTGCATCTAAAAAATGTTACAACTATACAAAAGTTTTGTAAAGGAAGTTTGAAGATCGAGTTAACCTGAAAGATCACATTGATATGAACAATGTTTTGTTTTGGCAAAAAAAATATATAATTAGACATTACAGTTGTATCAGATAGCTTGCAAAACCAGATCAAAATTGTTTTGAGAAGGTATTTTGTTAACTTTGATAACATACATATGTTGTCAAATAAAAGTATCAAAGGTACTAATCAGTTATAGTTCTGTCCATGCAGAGATAGAAAGCAGCAGATTCCACAAAAACTGCTGAGTATTACAAATGTAAATCTATTTAATTATCTTTGCCAGAAGGCAAATTAAGAAACTTTTTAATAGTGAAGTTAATTGTGAAAGCTGTATCTCCCTTAGATTTTATGATAAAAAGAGCTGCCATTAGGAGCATAACAATGCATTGCTGAATTTACTCTAGCTAATAAACTGAATGACATTCTGAGTAAGACAATCTTCCTGAAAAAGTATGCTTCTTTTCATAAAGTGTCATTATAAATTTTATATTAATGAGCCATCGTGAATTTTTACTAAGGAAATATAACCTTTCACACTGCCAATGGGAAAATAATTAAGTAAAGAACTAAGTCTGCTACAACAAAGTTATATACCACATAGTCCCCATATGCAGGCAATGTAACAAAGAATATGGGTGGCATTCATAGTCCAAGTGTTCAGGGCTACATAGCAGTTATTTATAAGGAGCATTGCTATGCATATATACAAATAAGCACAGGTTATTTGTGCTGAGTAAGGAAAAGAAAAGGCATTTCGAAAAACATTCCCACTTAAGACAAAAGTGTAATGTACCTAAAATCAGGCACTAAATAAATACATAATACTAGAAGAAAGCTGAAGGCTTCATATAACTTTGTATTTATTTGGATATTGTTGACAGACTCATCTATACGCATCTATGAAGGGTCATTCTTGAAACACTTAAGGCAAGCCGCACACTTATTATTAATATTAAAAAAAATAAAGTGGTTTAAAATGTTTTAGATAGGGGTATCTTTATGTAGATACCCTGTTGGTTTGTTTATAGAATAGAAAGGGGAAGATAGGAAAGACTGAAAAAGGAGAGACACAGAATGAACACATCAAGAGGGTTATGCTGAAGGAGGTGGGAGAGGAGTCACATTATGTTTTTGGTGGGGTTTAGGCCCCCAATTTTCTCAATTGTTTTACATAAGAGGGTAGTGGGTAGGAAATAAGTAAGAGGGTGTAACAGAAAGGATAAGGGAAGAATGTTTGTGGTACTGCCAACTGGAGACCCAGTCCACAGAGCCTCAGATGTTTTAACTGCCAAATGGTGGTGCAGTGGAGGACCCCAATGTTGTGAAGGTAGGGGCCTGTGATGGTGTGGTGGTGGCACCAACTTGGAAAGCATGTCTTGGATCTTTGACTGGCTGAATCTGTCTGCTCTCAATGTACTCCAAGAGCACATTCTCAGCTATTTCCTGAAACCCCCATCCAGTGAGGCCTGCCAGGCTGTCATGTGCCTGGGTGCCTGCAGGACCTGAGTCACCGCCCTGACCCTGCAAGCATGTCCAAGGCTGGACAGAGTATAAGTACTCTTGAACCTGGGAAGTAGGTGAATGGGCCACTCCAGAGGAATTTGGATATGTAAAAAAATAACAAAAATGGGTGAGAAAGAAAACAATAAAGGACCAAGGAATGCATAATTAAAATATGAAAAACAGAAAAAAGGAGGACGAGAGACAAAAGAGAAAATGCATACAATACCTTTTCAAATCATGTTACACAGTATTCAGTCTCTTACTTTAAAACAATTTTATTCTTATAAATCTTTACTGAAGTAAAATAGAATGTATGAGGAATGGTTATGCAGACTTTTGGATGGAACTGTATGGAAAGTGTTTATGCTTACTAGGCAGGAGGGTGTTTGCTATCAAGTTATGGTGGGGTTTACAAATTGCAGCCTACTGCACAAACATTGTGATTATATGATATGCATTTGTTTGCAATATTGCACTGAAAACACCCTTTAAAAATACTTACATCTCACAAAATATTGACATATCTCTCATTCTCGCTTGCAGAAATACACTCAATGCACATAGTGCTTCAATTTATATGCTGTATTAGTTATTTAAAGTATGAATTAAAGACAGAATAGTGCACTTATACACCCATATATCTATCATGTTTAGTTGCAGTAACATGCTGATTGCACTGTAGTGCTTTGGTTACTATGCTGTATTAATTATTTATTTATGCAGAGGGATAAAATTAGTTAAGGACAGGACACTGCACTGTATTAATTATTTCTCAATTTACTAATAAAATCAGTTAAACATACAATACTATTTACTACTTATTCAGTCTTACCAGTGTCTTCAACCAGACTTGATGTTCTTTGTTCCTGCTGTCTCATAGTTGATTTCTTCCTCAGCTATAAAGACAACACATAAGACAGTTCTTGTTTACCAGTATTTCACCCTTTTTTTCTTGAAATTAATTATATGACTAATATTAATTGGCAAGGCACTTCATTTGCTGCAGGATTTGCTTAGTAGACATTTGTTATTTATTACTATCTGAATTCTCATACTTTGCCAATCTTCCCTTTACTACAATCTAAATGGTTATACCTTTGGTGGAATCTCTTTTTAAAATTATGCTTTGCATGTAGCAGTCTGTGAACTGTGCTTGGCCAGAATTTGAACATGCACAGAAAAAATGCACTACTTCATGGAAGTTTTCATTTCCTTAGCTATACAAAAAAATGTGCTTTGGTGTTTTTTTTTCCTAAGAATTCTAAGCATATATGGGGCTGATTTAAAAATGTATACAAAAGTAATACAGAAGTAATAACACTTGTGATTTCTCAGTAAAGTATGTGCCTGACATCCACCTGACACTGCAACCCCCACCGCCTTCGTCTACCTCTACTCTTACTAGGATATGGTGCCTGACTGAATTCGACCATCTTTAACATGCAATGAATATTGGGAAATCAAGTAGTATCTATTATAATTATCATACTAATAAATATTTTTCTGGTCTACACAAACAGAATCCTTTCCGTATGCAGATGATTGGTTTACTTGTGCATATGTAACATTTGCATTTATACAGATAAGTATGTTAGCACATAAACATTCCATATATTTCTTACAGATGCAGTTCTGTGTACAGATATGCTTATGCTTTCTTTTGCATTATTATGTAACATTACAGATACATTTTCGCAAGTGCACATATTTCTTCTACCAAATACCTGCAATTATGCAATGCAGTAATTACGCTTTACTTTAGCCTTCTCACCACTACCTGGTCAACCCACTTTGCCTACTGTTTGGGCCCATGCTTCTGTAGATCATCGTACCTGTGGCATCACTATTGACCAACATGGCTGATCCAGGTCAGAGATGACATGTGATCACTCGTCTCCTGCTAGATGTCAATCTTTTTCCACTCACTTCCTCATGGATACACCCAGGATTTTATCCAGATATGACTTATGGACGATTATCACGGTCTCCCTGTCTAAATGGCTTAGAATACAGCTGTGTGCCTTCACAAGTGCTGCCGTCATTCAAAGTGCCAGAACCAGAATGCAGAAAGTACAAGCAGTACTGTGGTTCACAGGTTTAGAGTCACTTCCTCTGGGGTTTGTCACCCCCTTAACCAAACCTTGATAGCTAGCAGAGGCATTACACCAGCTACTGATGTTATTGACAAGTTTGGTTTAACCAGAAATGCTTTGTTACATGCATGCTTTTTAAAGGAATACATTCACATTTAATTTATATGGTACAGTATGCAAATCACCATACTTTACTTACAATGGCAGCTGCTATGCATTGCCTTTTTTGAATTCTCACACCTCAATGTCACTTATTGCTGCAGTACAGCATCAGTATTTTTGTTGGGGGTATTACAGAAATATATATTCATATGTGTGTATGATTACCAGTGTTTATTATAAAGTATTGAAAGGTTTGAGGGGAGAAAGTGTGCCAGATGATGTTAGATGAACAGAGATTACTCATCATGGTTGTGCAAACTGGCATACACATGACTCCATTTTTTAATATATTCAGTGTACATGAGGCTACCTCCAGTTCCTGTGTCATGCTGGGGACTGCTGAGGGCAGTTGTGGACTCTTGCCACTTTCTGCAGCATGTTCACATGGACTTCATGCTGCGTTCATGAGCATCCAATAATGTCTTACATGCATACGTGGCCTTACACATCCGGATATTACTGGGCATCCTAGAACTAAGCATAAAAAGGCCTAATCTGCATACAAAATGCATAAATGGACCTGAATTAATGTGAAATATTTTAACATTGCCATATTGAGTGGTGATCACTATTATTAGGTAGTAGAAAATAATGTAGGAAAAAGTGGACTTCATAAAGTTAGAAAAAAGTAATATTGAAATTTAATATGAAACACTTCAAAATTGTGTAAAATTAGAGAGTTACCTTGAAGAAATGTTTATTTTACTGATATGATGAGCATACTGTAATTTAGTGAATAATGCAAAGCTGTCTTTTGAAACTGAAAATCATCACAACAACTGTGGAAAATGATTAGTTTCATTGAGATAATCATTTTTTGGTGTAATTTAGCAATTGTGCATACATATGTGTTTTCATGAGCATTTGCATGTGTATTTAATTATGGGGTATGTGCTACATAATTTTTATAGGAAGATGGCAGGCCCAGTTTTATTGTCATGTAGATTGACTGATGATTACATCAAAAGTTGTTTGTGTATGACTAAAAGATTTTGTCATGTGCAGTGATGAAGCAAAACAAGTGATCAAGGCAGAGAAAGACAGCTTCACCCATGAGGAAATTTTCATATCCTCATGGCAGCCATTAGGACATATGGAAAATGTTTGTTTGGTAAAGGGAATCCCAAACAAGCTGAGAGGACAAAAGCCTGGAATTGAATTGTCCTGGACATCAATGCAGTAGGTGTCAGAAGTTGTATATTAACACAGTGCAAGAAAAGGCCAAATGATATGGTAGAACATGCTAGAACAGCATACAATTGCCAATGCCAGTACGAGGGGAGGCCTCTGACAATAATACCTTCAACAACAGATGAGGAATATCTCCTCTCCATCCATGGGGATGACTATGACACAGGATATGATGGCACTGGAATAATCAGAGGAGATGTGGACAATGGATATTACCAATGTCTGCAGCAGTAACACTAATCTACTCAGGGAAGTTGGTTTAAAAACAGTAGCAAACCTTCAACATCTGCACAGAATGACAATGAAGGAAGTGTGCATGGTAAGTGTACCGCACATCTCCTGAATAAGCATGCAGTAATGCATGCTACTCCTTTTCTAGAAATGTTTTTGAATATTTTTTATAGGGTCAGCAGCAGAAACAAGCAGTTCCACTATAGCGTTTAATTTGGAGGATATCAGCAGCAGAGTAGCTGTTGAAGATGATAACAATGACAGCATAGTTATATTTGTGAGGCAGCCTGAGGGAAGCAGACAGTTTAGTGGCAGGATCTCACACCCCACAACATGTTAGTAACTCTGCAGGACGTGACAGTGAATCACAAGGTCAAGAACATGCTGATATTATACTCAAATGTGTACAGGAGAAGAGATCCTGTACCGCTACACCTGTGTCTCCAAATCCAGATGAAAATCTTCTGGATGATTGCAGACATTCAGAGGTTAACTTGTCTACATTTTCAAAGGGAAGCCAGAAATTTGTTAAAGCTACCACAGGAAACACACAAAGTATTGGTTGCCCAGCAGCCAATGTGTTAAGACATTGCTAGGCCTCAAAGCACTGTTACAGAGTCAGCCGGAAATGGTCAGTGTCCTCCAGATCATGAGTGAGGATTTCCAGCACCTTGGAAATGGCAGAGAGTAAGGAAAATACCATGATCACACTATTGTGATAATATGTCATTATATATATATATATATATATATATATATATATATATATATATATATATATATGTGATAATATATCATATTAATTATATAATAATATGTGAAAATATCATATGTGATGATAATATAGTGGTACACCAAGCATGTGTGCCTGCCTCCATATGTACAATATCTTAGACCTACCAAACTCAATATGAGTCAGTTTTAGAAGGGGAAGAGGACAGGGTACTGTCTGGACATGTGGGAGCAGATCACATGACCCTACAACTGCTTTTCCAGAAAGTAATGTAATTAGTCGAGGGAAGAAACTCAACAGATGTTATGCAGGCCATATCAGCATTCATCTATACCTACCAAAACCTCTCATTCAAGGTCCCAATTACATTTAACCTGTTTTACTAACTGCACCACTTGAGGACATTCAGTGCAAGCATACTTAGGTGAACCACCTCACTAGAATGTACTGTACAAAACAGTTAAGAATGTGTTAATTACTTACATGATGGCTTATGACATCACTGAACAGGAGTCAGTCACTATGTACCACACAGCACAGACCACAGATATCACTGCATGTTTCAGTTATACTCCATGTGTTTTTTACAAAAAAGGAAACACTAACCTGAATGTCATGGTCCATCGTTATGGAATAGACACCACCTCGTTACCTGTGCAGCCATATGTCATGCATGAGCCTGTCACATGAGGTCCCTTACTGCTGCTGCTGCCAGCTGGTCATTGTTAGTTGCAGCAAGACTGGAACTAGGAGCTGCAGTGACAGCATGAGCTACGTCACCACCAGACTGGTACATGATCATGTTTTGTAGATTGCAACATGCAGTAAATATCCTGGTGCACTTACTGGATCAGACTTAAGGCTCCCCCTCCCCCCAGACTCATCCAGGCACCTAAACCAGCTCTTCAGAAGGCCAAAGACCCTCAACATCAACATGGGCCTGGAACAAGAATGTGCTGTAGGTGTCCTTTGCAGCTTCACCTGGATTTCTCACTGGTGTCATGAGCCATGGCCCAGTGGATATCCAGCATCACCTAAAAGACCAAAAAAGAGAGAGAGAGAAGAGTAGGGGAGAGAAAAAACAAAGGAAAAGTGGTTTAGTAACCAGCAGGACCTTTTACCATGAATAAGTACTTAAATGGAATTGAAAAAAATATATATTTCCCCTTGCCAACAAGATGACCACTAGGCATTCTACCTTCCAGGGTGAGGGGGTAGAGTGAGCTATGTGCCAGATTTGGAAATCATGTTCACTTCCAGGATGCTGGACAGAGACATTGGTGATGCATCTTCATACATTATACACTTCCTGGCAATTGATGGTGTGGCAGTCCTTCTAAATGTGGTGCTGCTCCCCCATGAATCAGAAGGAACCCTAATTGCAACATGGGCACAATTGATTGCATCAAGTACTTCAGGTAACTCTGTCACCCCATAAAAGGCACACATAGTCCTGGATCAGTCCTGAAGTGACACTGGGAAACAGATGTCCAGGAACTGCTGCTGTATCCTCTAAGCAGAAGACTGTGAGATCCCCATCGTGTCCCCATTCTGTCTTTGAAAGGTCTCCCTGGCGAGTATATTGAGGGGTATTGATACTTTAGTATCTACAAGGTTAAGCAGTCCATGCATTCCTCCAGTACTGCTATGGGGGTCATACATAGTTAGACCTAATTTTCTTCTAATTATTCATAGTTAGAAAATATTTTCCTTAAGCCATTCACCAAAAGTTTAAAAATGTTATAAAATGTGACTACTTTACTGATATTGGTGGATTGTAATGACAGAAGTTTACGTGGCCTTTTATGTTTGAAATTTTCTGAAATGGGTTGTTTTGTCATTATTAGTTTATACATTTTGTTTCATTGCTTACTAGAAGACTGTTCAAAACTACAAATTTAAAATGCATTCTAACAACTGGTGCTGTATTATACATGGAATATAATTGAATACAATCAGGAAGGTGAATCAAAGAATGCATACATGTATACATGGCCCTAAAAATGTGTTTGAAAACAGCCCAGAGGAAAGTATGAAATGCTCAAAATCATGGGCAAATTTTAAACTTCACTCTTGTTACCAAAGCAATGGATGAAAGTAAAACAGTTCACACCACATTACCTTGACCTGGCCAAGCTTTTTGACACAATCCCATACTCAGGTGTAGTACAAAAGATGAATAATGTAGGAGAAAACACTTACATCACCAGCTGCATTGCCAACTTGGCTCACAGGATGCAGGAGATCAAAACAGGGGAAGAGACCAGTCACCAATGGATTCCCCCAGGGTTCGGTGCTGAGACTTTTTTTGTTTGGCATGTGCATCTGAAACGTAAAAGGAAATACCACAGAGCTTTGGCTGGCTAAGTTTTAGATGACTGCAAGCTAGGAGCAGTTATTGAATCCCCAAATGACTTTACCATCAGGCAGGAAGGTTTGTCCCAAATAACTGTTGTCAAAATCATGACAATGCCCTCTGAGAACTGACACAGTTGTTTGGCATTTGGGAACTTGTGTGTACAGACCTAACTACTGCACAGCTTATAAACAATCTGATTGTGACTAGATCTAGAGATGTTGTTGTCACCCTTTACAAAACTCTCATTAGGTCAATCATTTTGTATGATGCCCACTTTGGCTTGTATCTGTCCAGCCCCATGCAACAATTGGAATACCTTCAGAGATACCTTACTAAAAGGATACACGTCCTAAACAATAGGTCTTGCACAGACCACCTCAAAGATTTATTACTATACTCAGTATCCTACAGAGTGCTTAGAGGTGACATATCTGGCATACAACTCATCCTCCGACCTAATATAACTGGACCTGCTGAACATCAGCAAGTCAAATGGCATCAGAAATACTCAGTCCAGGTATCTAAACTGAATGTTGTGGAGAGATAGATATATATCACAGAGACCACCACTGTTCCAGAACAGACTATCCATAAAAATAAAACAAAGTTCATCTGTCCATATTCAAATGCAACATGGATCTAAGGATGGGTAATAGAAAATGTACTCCAGGATTGTCTCATGCCACTAATGGATAGAGGCAGTTCCTAAATGCTGCATCCCTTACATGAGTCCCCTCAAATTATCAATGTTAATAATCACAGTTATTCTCACTAGGGCTAATATACAATTATCAGCCATGGGATAGGGAAGACCAATCAGAAAATGTTAATTCAAGCACCAAAAGGGAATTGGCTAAGCTTAATGTTCTCCAGGTGAACCTATGTTGTGGTAGTAAATAGTTATAAAAAAATTCCCCTCTTTAGATCGCTAAGTACCCCTCTCACCCTCTGCCCCCAATTCTTCAACAGCTTCCGGTGCATATGTATAAATGAACAAATAGAAAACCATCTTGGGGTAGTAGAAAGAAGATAAAGGCAGGCCACTGCAGTTTTGTCCATTTTTGGAACAGAGATTTTACTCTTCACTGCTGTATATATCAGTGAGACTATACCAGCTGGCAAACATACTGCTGAGTATGAAGCCTTTGGCAAGGAATTTGCCTTGATGCACAAACGTTCAAACTTGCAAGAGTTATATCACTGTATATCATTTTATGCACCCTGAAAGAAACCTCTGGTATACTGAATGAAAAACATTATTTGTTGTCATTATTTATTATATAAGCTATGCTATATTTCCTGTCCTAAGGTTCATTCTATGTTGATATAATGGGACATGAACCTTAGGGTCTGGTTCCAAAAGACTTGTTTTCAGTGTAAGTGACCACTTCCACTGAGAGCAGGCAGAGAGCAGGTATTTTGGAATTTGGCCCTCAGTGTAAGCCTGTTTATAGACAGGCCTTATACTGAAGTAGGTCCCTTACACTGAGAGCAAGTCTATTGGAATGTGACCCTTAGCCTCCTATTAATTCTGAAAGTCTCTATTTCTGTGGCAAATTGCATCATTAAGCCTAGACTTAACAGGCTAGCCATGAATAATACTAACGAAGAGCCAGTTTTCAAGTGAGATTGGAGTCAGAATTATGGATTTCAGCAGATATTAGCTCAGTATTATAGTACTGATGTACATATAAAGTGTCAGGTTACATAGCTGCACAAATAGTGTAATTCATTTATATCCCATCCTTGCACTGAGCCAACTTGTGAGAAACAGACTGGGAACCAACCTAGTTTATAATTAAATTTGGAGAAGCAGACTTACTGACATGAAATCCATGGGTCTCTGTATCTCAAATATATTTATTACTGCTAATTTTAAAATCCATGCAAAAATAGGTTGTCCATTATTCTTTATAGCAAGTCCCATCTAAGTGGGATTCACCCAGCATGAAATCAGATGCCTTCTGTGCTAGATATTTAAAGGACTTAGTTGCTAATAGTGCCTCCTTGTTAATTTCTGGAAAAGTATTTATTTCCTTAAAAGTATTTATCATTTTGTCACTAGTCCAATGATACTTACATTGTTTATTAGTAAATCACTCAGTATTGTGAAAAAATTATGCTTTTCATGGAAAGCAGAAAATGCTGCTATTCACATGATTAATCTGCAAGCTGGTTCTGTATACCAGGAATTCATTACGGTTTCATAACTAAACCTGGACTCACTTAAGACTAAAAAAAAAACAAATTGACCAGAAAATTGAAGACTGCCGTCTGCTGTTTCTACTTTATTTATTCTTATTTTCATAATATAATTTTTATGGCTGTTATATGAAACAGAACACCGTAGTTCTATACAGTGTTCCTATAATTAATAGTTATCTCAAGATACTTTATTTTACATGGTCTAGTTTAACACACATTTGATTGAACTTTTCTGTGTCAGTATTATGTGTCACAGGATTCGACTACCATTCCGATTAGAAGTTTAAAGGTTTGATGAAAATTGCACATCAGTGTAAATAATGTTCCCTGCTTTATCAAATTTATGTTAGAAAGGGCATATTTTTCAGAACTGTTTTGGAAAATGGGAAACAATTGCTGTGGCCTGATTTTATTGGTCTGCAAACAACACACATTCATGATCACACACACATGCGCACACACACACACACACACACACTCACACACACACACACACACACACACACACACACACACACACACATGCCCACATATCCCCTTTATCACACCTAACAATTCTGCACATCAAAACTTCATGATGGTGTGGCCACGTGTTCTACCTAGTACATCACTTTCTGATGTTACAATCCTCTCTTGTTCTTAAGAATAAGACCCTTAGCACACTGTACCTCTGTATAATCAATTTTCTGCCAGTGGCACCTGATCTCCTTCATACCCTGCACAAAATGCAATTGCATTCAAAACTTAACATGTTTATTTTCATCTGCTGTGTTTTTCAATTAAAAGTCTGAAACTACACAATATATAGAATCTGAGAAGGTGCATTGATCTTATGCTTATACTGAGATCTGTTGTGGAGAATGTACTATATGTACACCTCATACAATCTATGTAGAATAGCCATATCATGCACCACCAGTCTAAATTAACTTGTATTACAGTTCATTTATCAGCAGTTTCTTTACACCATGATTGTGATTTGTAAGCATTTAAAATGGCATAATACAGGCAACATGTTCTTCCTGAAAGGTCCTTCAAACAATTCAAAATGCATTATAAAATGGTGCTACAAAACCAGATAAATTGTACTAAACCAATACGTTGGAAGACATACCAAACAGAAGGACAGGTATGCCTAATTTTCACGCTATTACACCAAAGCCTACATTGGACTATTGTAGTTGTGCACTGCATTTCAAAACAAAAAAAATCTATATTGGAAAGATTAAAAAATAGTCCCCGGGATTCATGAAGCTCAGAGCAAGGACGGTTTTAGTCTTGTGCCGAGTGTCCTCATTACAGATGGTGCAGCAGCGCCATATGAATATGTACGAGGGGGCACCACCGCACCCTCGACGTGAACAGGAAATGTGTGTGAGTGCAGGGGGCATGTACAAGTGCTCTACGGAGGCGTAAACATGGCTCGACAGTTGCACAACCTACTATGCTTACTATTAGAGCCCCCCTCTAATAGTAAGTCAGTAATTCAGTGTCCGTGGATACAGAAATGTATGCTAAGCATATAAGAGTGTCCAAGAACAGTGAAATAAAATCGAAGTAGTAAACGCACAAGCATGTAGTGGAATGTTGAGCCCCATCCCAAGAACTTTCACAATTAGATTCCCCGTGTCCCTATTATACATTTGTATTGCTGCAATATCGAAAGTGTAAGCAAAGCGCAGCATGTTTGCATGTCACTGCCCTCCGCCGAGCGTAGCTTATACATTAAAATCATTCAAATATTGAAAAACATGTAGAATCAATGTAAACTTCAATAGTTTAGTGTTTAGAGCATCCGCCTAATGAACAAGCATTCACGATTCGAGTCCAACATGAATGTCATTTTGCTGTAAAACCGACATAAGAGTATCACATGAGATGTTTAACTAAATGATATTCAATCAAAGTGGTACTGTCATAATGAATAAGATACTAGTAAGCAGGTCTAAGCACAAATAAGCAGCAGTAAACATATATAAGTACCAGTAAGAAAGTCTGAGTTTGCTTGCACAGGTGTAAGCAGTGCCCAGCATAGGAAATGTATATAAGTATGTACAGATATATATATATATCTATGAAGAATGAATGACGTAAAAATAAAGCATACAAAAGGAATGAGAAGGGAATCAGCAGCAACCCCAGTATTATATAGCACTGTCAGCGTATGTCATATCAAGCTGGGCAGGAGTGAGCAAAGCACTGCTACTCACACCACAGGCAGGATATTTCTAGTGGGAGTAACATTGTTGATCTGCTAAGTCTACTTTACAATCAGAGGGTAGTAGTGTTTGGCCATCCGACCATTACACAAGCAAGGGCAGGTATGTTCAAGGACTAAGTGGTGGGAGAGCCTGAAAATACATGGGTTGGGATAACATACGTGTAGGGCCCCTAATGCTCTGGAGAGGGCAATGTGTGGAGGTGTGTCATGGCTGCGATAGCAACTGGACAATGAATGGTATGCGTGTATGTTGAACTTGGGTGGGGTGGAGGAACTATGGATATGAAATTATGGATCTAGGCATGTCAGGGTTGGATGGGCTGGTTCAAATTGGACCGCCTTGTGGAGATCAGCGAGTTCGTTATAAGTATATATGCATACACACATGCATACATCTATATGTAGAAGTACATTCTCTGAAACATATTCAATCCATTTGCAGACATAAATAACATGAATGTGCCCTTACAATCCTCAACAGTAGATAGAATAAGAGGTTGTGCATAAGAGGGAAGGGATGAAACTGCTAAAACGCAGAAGTGTGTACAATGTCCGCAGTCAGTGCTGTGCTGAAAAAATCAAATGTAAGGACTTTCTCACACATGGAATCATTCCTGTGATCTGCCTGCTATGGCAACGCCAATTACTAAACTAAAAGAATTATGCCGAACTCATACATAATTAAGCTCTCATGTGTAACGTGTGCATTACCACATAGTCATACTTATTAATTTATTGTAGTGTCATGTTAATGGGAGTAAGGATGTAATGAAGTATAGAGTCTAATCTTGAAATAAAGACATGCATGTCCCATATGGGACAACCCAAAAATTGCAAATAGTGTCCTTTTGGTCACTCATGTCACCAATGTCTGTGGACTAAAAGTTTGGGATTTCTCAGGATAAGTGGAGTGAGTCAACCGATGGGATGGGTCTACAGGAGTAGGGAGTGGCCAATGTATAGTGGTGTGCATACACCACGAATCCAACTGGAGAATGGATGACTGCAGTGTTAGTGAGGTGTTGCGGTGGGTGTTTGGGGAACCAGGAGTCATGGGTATATGGGTATATATGCAAATGAAGCAGCACAGCAATAGTGTATTGGTTAGAGCATCCGCCTAACAGACATTCCTGTTCCAAATCCCACTGCAGCACAAAACATTTTCCATCGGTAATCTGTACATGAACATATTTCGACATCTGTCCACTGTATAACCTGCAAAATAACAATTAAAAGTGAACTGGAGTGAAGTGTCAGTGTCATAATGAATAAGGCACTAGTAAGCAGGTTTAAGCATATATGAACACCAGTAAGTGTGTCTAAGTGCGCTTGCGTGGGGTATGCATTGCTTTACAGACACATACACACACACACACACATATATATATATATATATATATATATATATATATATATATATATATATATATGTGTGTGTGTGTGTGTGTGTGTGTGTGTGTGTGTGTGTGTGTGTGTGCATAGATAAACACAGATATACAGCTATGATAGGAAACAGCACACAAGAATGACATATATTCACAGGCTATGCCAATGGAAGTGAGAGGCCCAAGCAAGAAACATGAAATACATAGCATGACCTTCCACCACCCCAGCCAGACACAGGAAACATACACACAAACCTGCAAACAATGTAAATAGTCCACTGCTCCCCAGACCACAGGCAGGATACAACCAGGGGGGGTACACATTGCACCCATGAAATCTAATCTTGGAACACAGACAGGAGCGTCCCTTGTCAGACACCCCAAAAATTGACATAAGACCAAAAGAAGGTGATACACCAACCATTCTGGCTGGGGTGTGTACATACCCGGAATACAAGGGTGGGAAAGCCTGATGACCCATGGGTCAAGACAATGTATGACATGGGTCCCATGAAGTGGAAAGTGGGCAGCATGTAGTGGTGTGTTCAGACCCGACCAGGACCCAGAGTAAGGATGGGTGCTGTGGCAGAGGTGCGGGTAGGGGAATTATGGGTAGCTAGTTATGGGTCTAGGTGTTGGCTGATGTGGGTCTATATGGACAGCCCCTGGGATGTAAGCAAAAGTGTTCATTGGGCAGAGGCGTCGCCCAACGAGCAGCCACACCCGCTACGAGTCCCACTGCAGCAAAGTGTAATGTACATGGTAAGGAACAGAATAACCAGATGTAGATGTAAATATGTAGAGGTATGTATGTGTATATCTACCCATAGTGACATAGAGGTATACCTGTCCCTCTCCGTAGTACAAATGTATACATACAGAGACATAATTATATACATACCCACATATAGATATATACATATGCAGACACACATAGAACCATATGTTGTTAGATATATAGACAGCGATATATAAATATATACATGTATGCATACATATACAGATATATCTGTATATAGTAATGTATATATACATATATATATATATATATATATATATATATATATATAGATATATATATATATATATATATATATGTGTGTGACTGTAAATATACACATGTATATAGCTAGGATATGATACAGCAATTACGAATTACATATGTTCACAGGCCGTGCATATGGGGGTGAGTGGTCCAATCAACAAACGTGTGACACGTAGCATCAACCCTCCCCAGCTAGGCCGGTGAGACATACAGACACACAATAAAAGTAAACACACCACTGCTTCCCAGACCACCGGCAGGATACTGCCACTGGTAGAGACCTGCCAGGTCTAATCATGAAACAAAGACATCAATGTCCCTTGTGGGACACCCCAAAAATTACTGATCATCGGAGTCAGTCCCTGTAATGATTCATCAAACCAGGCTGTAGACGTACACGGACCAGTAGGTTGTGCAAGCCTGATAACCCATGGGTCGACACAATGTACGGCATGTGTCCCAACACATGGAGAGTGGGCAGTGTGTAGTGGTGTGTTTATTCCCCACCTGCACCCACAGTAAGGATGAGTGCTGTAGAGGCGTGGCAGGTGGGGGAACTATGGATATGCAATTATGGGCCTAGGTGTGCAGGTTTTGGCTGGCACAGTCATATTAGGACCGCCCCGGGGATGTAAGTAATATTACAAAATGGGCATAGCTTACGCCCTTACCTCTCAACCCCTAAGAGCAAATCCATTGGACAGGACATAAACCATTGGGGGAACAAATAGGGACCATACCTCTCAACTGTCCCTAATTTCCAGGGACGTCCCTGATTTTGACTCAGATTTTAAATCTGTCCCACTTAATCCCTCCTAAAACTAGTGACTTTTGGAGGAAAGGTGGTGAATTACACGTAATGAATAATGACAACAATTAAGAGTTAAAAACTTCATTTACCTCAGAAAATGTGTATTAATTCATATGCTCTGAGTCTGTCAATGTGTCAAGTTAACAGCACTAATATTTTAAATGTGCCCCTGATTGTCCCTGATGTTGTCATGACTTGTCCCTGATTCAGTTGATATTTGTTCCCAGTCGTTTGAGAGGTCTGATAGGGACAGAAAGCACATATTCCACTTACAACCTTAGAGAGATGATAGAATAATAGGTATGCAGTAGCATGAATCGGCTGAAGGTTGTGGGTTCCAAAACCCAATTACTTGTTTGTATTGAATGGTGTCAGTTCCCATGGATTAGACAGACAGGTGCAGATTGTAAGAGGAACACACCAATAGTATGAATCAAACTCTGGACAGGCCGTGGATTCCATACAGTCGAACGGCATGCTTATGCCTAATGGGCAGCCATTCCCGATACTGTAGGCATGTAATCCAATGTAATAGGCATCACAAGGTAATATCATAGTCATCACTCCCACCCAGGGGTGTGAGTGTCAGATGCAAACACCAAATGCAGTGCATTTGCAAGTCCGGGAGCAAGCAGGTGTAAGCCTGTTTGGCCGCCGGTATGCGAGTATCACACTGGTGAAGCAATGTAGAGGCTAACTGAGTATAAGAAACTGTAACAGGAGGTTAGCATTGCTTAGCTCCATGCAAACCCACACACACCTGCTCACAACTGTTTTAAAGTGCCTTAATCACTCAGTATCCAATGGCCTTGTTCTGCCCAGCAACAAAATAAATGGTCTCTGCAAGGCTCGAAACCAGGACCCTACACACCACAGCCAATGTGATTTAGCACTAAGCCATGGCAGATATACAAACATTGGATGTTATCACAAACATATCATCCAGCACAGTCATTCAACAGTATAGGAAATGTATTCCATCATGTAAATGTATGTATGTGTGTTTATGTCCAGATATAGATACATACATATATATAGATATATCAAGGACATCCCATGTGACAACAAAGCATTAAAAAGGAATGAAAAGGGAAACACCAGCAACTCCTGTATTATGTAGTGGTGTTGCCCTATGTAATATCAAGACTCCCTCAGATAGACATGTGTCATTAGTACACGCAAACATTTGTCCATTGGTCAAATACATCACTCAGTGCAACAGTTCCTGTCCAATCATTATGTGAGAACAGTACTCTTGCAAGGTGCTGTGTGCAACATCATCATGAAAAAGGTAAATGGGGTAACCATAGAGGGATTGGAAGTGTCGTGTGTACAATGGGGTCATCTACACGTGTACCTAGAACCTTTAGGAGTCATGTGCATACCAGGATCATGTGTCTGAGAGACAGGGGTGAGGACAACTGGAGTACGTTGTGATGCAAATTAAAAAGGTTACATGTGTCCAGTGGACATGTGTGTGAAATGGACAGCTATGTATGGGGCAAATGTTGTTCTAGGAACAGATTGGCCTTTTGTTTCCATAGTGTGAGAGTGGTATGTGGGGGAAGGAGAGCAGGTATGCTCGTGGAGGATAGGTTGGGTAGGATGACAGACAAGACAGCATACAGGGTTGGTATATGACACATGTGGGGGGATAAACCTTGGATAGGGAGGGGTGTTCGGCAGTCACAAGCCCATGAACCCCCAGATGGAAACAGTGGGATGGAGGTCCCCACCCATGGGCAGCCACCACTGCACCAAAACAGCTGCAAAGGTGGCTGTGCTGGTGGCTGTCTAGGAGGGGCAGGCTCACCCTCTAAATGTGACACTCTGCCCTCAAGCTGGTGTATCTTGCCTCAAAACCCTTTATTGAGCCCCCTACACACCATGTCTGAGACTGTACTACAGTGGACAAGTTCCTGTCTGAACCTGCTCCCAGGGGCGACAAGCCCCATCCTCAGTGGCAGTTCCACCAGAAGGTGGTGCAGAGCCAACAGAGGTGGAAATCCATAGCTGGGCCCCAGATGTGCTGGTGACCGGTGCCATGGCCAGCTGAAGTGGGACAGGAGGTTCCGCTGGGACCTCCAAACCCATACAGCCTATGGTGTTGCAGCTTTAACACAGCTGTGGCTTAGTAATAGTCAACAGCATTCAGGATTACGTATAACAGCATGCATAGATATGATCATCAACCCAACACAACAGATGGCATACATTTGCAGAAGGAGCGTAACACATGCAAATATACTGCATGACATCTGTACAAAGTGTAGAAGACCTGTGACTGCAGCTATAAACAGTGGCCCATTATTAGCATGTCACTGTGAGAACCTCAGACAGTGACTTTCATACCACTGTTTCATGTGACATATGTCCAATCAGGGATGTGATGGCAGTAACTCTCACCACTATCACCATGTACTGACTGCAATCCTCACACTATGCTTCTGCAAATCACAGATGTGTGTTCAGTGAGTAACACAAGAAAAAATGGTTCCACACACTGACCAGTCCACAGACGGCCCTACAGATGGGGGTTCCCTCACAAACAGAACACTGTCTTGTCAATTTTAAACATGCAAAATAGCCATTACCACACACAACTTGTTAAACTGGCAGTAGTCTCAATGAAATATAGCTACACTTACATGCTGTAGTCATGTCTGGCACATCACCCTCCTGTTTTTAGGCTATTTTCCACTGTGTATGGTGTTTGAAGAATATCCAGATATCATCTGTGATGCTGTTTACCAAACACCAGATCCAGGTTCCACTCACAGTGACTGTCATGGGCAAACACCAACAAGATGTTCCTAGATATTGTACTATGTTTCCATGCAATTGGCTATGGGAACATCACCACAGCAGTTCCACATGAAATCAGCTAGAGGAGGACTGCAATAGGTGCAGAGGTCATCACCTGATCATGGCAATCACTTACAAAACACAAGCTGCTGCTGAGCAGGTGTACAACTCCACATCCATCAGAGAGTGTGTGGGAGGGACAGACAGAGGCAAAGTACATCAGAGAAGGGCTTGGAGACTAAAACCTAAGCATTGTCTGTCATATACCTACCAGTACAGGGGTTCAAACTCCTGACTGACTAGCCATTAGTATTACAAGTGCATGCAGTTACTCCATGTGCCACACAGCTGACATGCTGGTGTGCTGTAAGAACATATATGTGTGCTGGTGAGTGATATCTGCAACAGAGATATAGTAGACATACATTAGGTGTAGCACACATGGCTGTCCACATGAACGGATGTCATTGTCAACACAACCACACTCTCTAGAGGACTCAGACACATTGCCACACTTTGCCAGGCTCACAAATACACTTCCTAACTACTTAGTTTGCCACACTGCAGTAACGCACAGGTACTACATGCATCACTGGGGATACCCGGAGATTCTATGGGTTAGGGCATGTGAACATGTCTGATATCAGTCGGTATGCCAATGGGAGTTATACTAGGTGTGACTGTGGTTAGGAGCATCATACCCCACACGCTGACACAAGGTGCCAGTACTGACATGCACGTGTGCATTGCTTCATGGGTGCGTAGTGATTGGCTGTGCAAGATGGCTGTACAAGGCTGGGTGAGGGGTAATCCTTGGCATCACGCCACCCACCAATGGTGTGCAGTGTGGTTCAGGGGTGTAGTGTCTGCAATGTCCCACACAGATGGGTATTGTATGAACTGTCCTGTCATCCTGGTTACCATTGTGTATGGCCATTGCTTTGCAATGCATGCCATGTCTGTGTTTGATAGTCCTTGACATGGACATTGCCTGGGATGTGCACATCCCACAATAATGTACAGTGACATGTACAAGTGTACCTGGTTTGGCTGGCACATGTTGTGTACACAGACTGTTATCATCAGATATGCCAATACTGGCATGGTGTGGCAGGACCTGCTAATAGGCAGCAGGTTGACCCTGCACCTGCACTGATAACTTGATACAGATATTCCCTGGTGTCAGTGGCATCTGTCCATACAGGGCATGTGTGTAAGGCATTGTATGGCCATTGTGGTCACATTTGATGGCACCACATATGTTGCAGGCATCCAGTGGGGAACATAGTGAAGGCACATTGTGGGTGTCATGGCCTCTGCAGCCCACTGTAATCACACCCTGCCTACTATGTAGCATCAATGTGTAGGGTACTAATAACACAGCGGGATATTCTAGGCAAGTGTGTCTGTGTATGACACATGGGTTCAGAACGTATTCCGTTTAATAGTAGAGTTGCATACTTTGTTCACCAGGCCTTTTGCCTGATGTAGGGGTATAGCTTGTCAACACAGTCCCTTGGCTGATTGACATTTGTACTCCTTGTGAGGTGGACATTGTGACATATAATACAGACACCATATAGGAGAACTATAAAACGCTCCCTAACATGTCCAATGGTTAGACACTCACATCCACCTCCATACAGGCTCTGACTGTCAAACACAAACACACACCTGCCATGTCTTGAAATATAACCCCTACCTAACTAGTTTATCACACTACAGTATGCGCTATGGAGATTACTGTGTTACAGCAGTCCCAGAGGTGTATTTCTAGGTAGGTGACATCAACAGGTTTGCCAAAGGTGAGTATGTGTATTGTGAAGAGTGTGCATACTCTAAAAAACATTGCTTCACAGACTCACACACACACACACACACACACAGTTGGCTTGTCTGGGATTAGAACACCTACCAAACTAGTTTATCACACTACAGCATTATGCAGTTACAGTACATGCCACGGAGATTACTGGGTTACAGCACTGCCAGAGGTGTATTTGTAGGTGGATGACATCAGAAGGATTGCCAAAGAAGGGCATTTCAAGTGTACTGTGAGTTGTACATGTCTGTTACCTGCATGTACCCACTGCTTATTGTCACGAAAACACAATTACACCTGCTTACAACTGTCTTATTCAATCCTAATTGGCAGCATCAACAAGGCTTACAGCTCTTGAACCCTGGACCATGCATACGGAAGTCACTGGACTTATTACTAAGCCATCTGGGTTGTACACGTTTCATGGATTTTATAATGCACATCTTACTATAGGTATTCTACAGTACTGAAAACAAATGGGGCAGTCACTTTGTGTACATATGTGCAATACTCTTGTATGTACTGTACTCTGTGAAACAACAAAGACAAGTCTACATCTGTACAACTGTTATAACTACATATATATATCTATATATATATATATATATATATATATATATATATATATATATCTATATATATATATATATATATATATATATATATATGCACCTACGGGATGTGTATACACACACACACACTCACACACACACACACACACACACACACACACACACATATATATATATATATATATATATATATAGATATACATATACACAGACACACAGCTATAGCTATATATATATATATATATATATATATATATATATATATATATCTACACACACACACACACACACACACACACACACACACACACACACACACACACACACATGTCTGAACACCCTTTGTGACACAGAATGGTTCCAAAGGAATTGACATGTACACAAACAGATGCATCTCTTGTTTTATAACATTTAAATCTTAATCAGTTCACCAGAGAAGGGATGGTTGTTGTGTATGTGAAGTTTGGGGTGGGGAATGATGGCTAATGTAATCTACCCCAGGGATTGTGGAGTTTGGGTGGGGGAATGATGGGTATGGACTTGCACTTCTGTGTCACTGCTCGACAGTGGCACAGGAAAATAACATACCCAACTGTAGTCGTTCTTGATTGTGTATTCTTTACCATTCCTAACTATGTAATACTTTGTAGACACCAGTCAACACAGATGACTACCATGGTGTGCAGCATGTTTAAAGACATTACACATGTGTACGCCTGGCTACAGGGTAGTCACACACACAAACACACACACACTTGCCAGTATTGTGCATACACGTCTTGCCTATGTAAAGGTAAAAAGTACAGTGGTATGCAGTTGGAGTATGTGCCACAGAACACATGCAATTACATTTACTCTGATTCTACTCCTGAGCTGGGTGACATCACAGGACTGATTACTTGCAGTGGGGAGGGGGAAAAGAGAGGTTTAGCAGCTGACAAGGATAAAGGCCAGTACAAAAGGTGATATCTCTTTGGAATGCAGCAAAATCCACTGTCATGACATAGACACACTCAACGATTTGCTGACACCCACACTCAGGCATTTGCTGACACACACACACACACAGTTGCCAGTGGTGGGATCAGAACTCCCACCTATCTACAGGGCATTGTTATAGTACTATGCAGTTACGAGATGCACCACAGAGAATACACATTCCAAGGCAGTCAGAATGCCCTTCTAAGATTGAGGACAACAACTGGGATACTGACAGTCATGATGTACATAGCTGTAAACCTGTGTGTTTAAAGTATTATGCACACTGAGGTCACTGGACTTACTACTAAGCCATCTGACTGTACACATGTTTCATGGATTTTATAATGCACATCTTACTATAGGTATTCCACAGTACTGAAAACAAATGGGACAGTCACTTTATGTACATATGTACAGTACCCTTGAATGTACTGTACTATATAAAACAACAAAGACAAGTCTACATCTGTACAACTGTCATGACTACATATATATATATATATATATATATATATATATATATATATATATATATATATATACACGTCTGAACACCCTTTGTGACACAGAAGGGTTCCAAAGGAACTGACGTGTACACAAAACAGTGGCATCTCTTGTTTTATAACATTTAAATCTTAATCAGTTCACCAGAGAAGGGATGGCTGTTGTGTATGTGGAGTTTGGGGTGGGGAATGATGGCTAATATAATCTACCCTGGAGATTGTGGAATGTGGGTGGGGGAATGATGGGTATGGACTTACACCCCGGCAACCACTTCTGTGTCACTGCTCAACAGTGGCACAGGAAAATAACATACCAACTGTAGTCGTTCTTGACTGTGTATTCTTTACCATTCCTAACTATGTAATGCTTTGTAGACACCAGCCAACACAGATGGCTACCATGGTGTGCAGCATGTTAGAAGACATTACACATGTGTATGCTTGGCTACAGGGTAGTCACACACACACATCACGCACACTCTTGCCAGTATTGTGCAAACACGTCTTGCCTATGTAAAGGTAACTAGTACAGTGGCATGCAGTTGGGGTATGTGCCACAGAACACATACAATTACACTTACTCTGATTCCAGTTCTGAGCTGGGTGACATCACAGAACTGATTACTTTCAGTGGGGAGGGAGGAAAAGACAGGTTTAGCAGCTGACAAGGATAAAGGCCAGTGCAAAAGATGGTATTCCTATGGAATGCAGCAAAATCCACTGTCATGACAGGATGCAGACACAAATACACAACCACACCCAGCTATTTGCTGACACACACACTCAGGCATTTGCTGACACACACAAGCACACTCAGCCATTTGCGGACAGACACACACACACAAACACACACAAACAGTTGCCAGTGGTGGGATCAGAACTCCCACCTATGTACAGGTCACTGTTACAGTACTACACAGTTATGAGACACACCACAGAGATTACACATTCTAAGGCAGTCAGAATGCCCTTCTAAGACTGATGACAACAACGGGGTTACTGACAATCACAATGTACATAGCTGTAAACGTGTGTGTTTAAAGTAGGTGTCCATTACAACCTGTATGCACAAACAAGACACATCATCTGCAGGTAGTACATAGGTAGGCCTGAGAGGTATAGTTGTAGCACAACAGGAACCTGAACTGGAGTATGCCCATCTGTGGAATAGACAACTACTATCACTATACAGGGTTACAGTGGTCATGCTCATACACATAGAATCACAGAACTTGTTTGGATGCATTGACTCCAATTACACAAGGTGACAGTGGGCATGCTCATACACTTAGTAGCACAGGGCCATTTGGGATGCACTATGACTACAACTACACATGGTTATACTGGGAATGCTCATACACTTAGTAACAAAGGGCTTGTTTGGATGTACTGACTCAAATTACACAAGGTGGCAGAGGGTACACTCATACACTTAGTAGCACAGGGCTGTTTTGGGATGCACTCCAATTCTAACCATAGAAGGCCACAGTGTGCATGCTCATGCACTTACATGTACAGAACACATTGTAATGGACTCCTATTGTAAACACACAGGTTTACAACTATGTACATCTTAACTGTCAGTATATATGCACATCATACTGGTTTACTACCAGATACCTGTATGTGGTCCGTAAATGATATATCTGTGTCTGTGCTGTGTGATACACATGCATACATGTATATGAAGTACTGACATATATATGTTAAGTATACACAATCATGCATGTGTGGATGTGACAGACAATAGGTTAACTGGGACACACAGGCAGATGCTACCTACAGCATGTGTCACATCTTGCTGCCCTGAAAGGCATGCATTGATAGCAGGTTGTGGACAGTGGCATTATACTTGGAACAGTGGCATGTGCAAGCATAATGTGTGAGCCACATTGTGTAATGGTACTGAGGTTTAGGTGTCAAGATGACCTCCCCCGGCTGTGTTAGTAGTTGTTATTATTAGCAGGACTGCTACACTAAGTATATCTCACATTGGTTATATACACAATGTCTGCTGCTGTCCGTCACCTTACATGTGGCATTTGCTACCAAGCACATTACTGCCACTCACAGTGATATCATGGAACGAGTGGCAACTGCTAGACCAAAACAATGCGCCAATGTCCTGCTGTTATTATGAAGTTGTCCAGTGTCTGTCATTCCGAGTGTCATGACTGAATGACAAGCCTTCGACACAGAGCACATGCATCCATGTTTCAAGTGAGTGTGGATAATACCTAGGTCGCATTTACCCATATAGTCACATTCCAAGGCGAATGTCCTACACACAGAAGTAACACCCTGACACCTACAAGACAATTGCATTGGAGGCTTATGCTAACTAGTGCTAAATGTGTGGCTTTTGTAATCCATTTGCGCATTGTATTACCTACAATGGGGAATACTGACATCTGTGCAGTGAGGAACACCTGGCTAAAGGCTCTGTAGTGCACAATTGCACTAACACCATATAACTTAGATCCAGACATTTAGGCCATAACTCTGGTATGGACCATTCCAGGTGGTGGTGTCCACATATTCATAAAGGCTACTCACATTTAAAGACCACTACTCCGACATAACTCATCACAGATGAGTCAGGTACAGGTGACAGTGGCAAACGCTGCATTCTAGGTTGTGCCCCCATATACATCCACCACCTTGTCCCCAGACTACCAACACACATCCATATGTGGTATGACATAGTATGGTAGACTACCAGATAACCTTCGATTGGTGGACTGTACCTAGGCCTACATCAACTGTGCAAAGTACCCATGTACAGATACAGCTGCATAATGTGTTATGCAATGCAGTAATACCACTGTTTGTTACCAGCTCAGTTGTACACATACCAGGGTCCCTCGGATTGTGTCAGCATTAACACAGTTGACTGTTGCTGTACACCAGTTAACAACAGCCTCATGATTGGCTATGACCTAACTGTACCTGCCCTGGGTATGTACATCCCACACTCATACAACATAAATGACATTACCATAGCTTTCGTTATCCTTTCTACACACAGGTGGCTACAGTCATTACACACACATGCACATGGCAGATAGCATGCTAACAGTACATAAAGTTTGATATCTATGTTAACAGAGGTAATATTCCCTCTCTACTGGTCACCCATGACATCTATCATATCATACAACAACCCATGTGGCAGGTATGTCATTAGACATGTCCACCTAATGCAATGCCTGCAAACATACCCAAATAACAGGATCATAGGACCTACACAAGGCCTGTATTGACAGACTCCAGGAAATCCGGCTCTGCTCTGTATGTTCCTGAGTAGACACAGGTGATATGTTCATGACATGTACAGCCATGTGTGCCCACAGCTCCTACATATACCCCATGTCAACAATTTCTAGCCATGCATGCTGTGTGCTCTCTGGACATTAGCCTTCATACCACAATATCCAGTACATGCTGAGGTGAGATGTTTACAAGCCACAGACCTCACACATGCTTGAATGAGTGTCCTGCCTAGCTCTAACAGAGCACATTGCTGGCACTCTTCCAGTAAACATGAGCTATGTGTGGCAAATATGATGTGCTCACTGTTGACCATTACAGTGCAATGGCTTCACCATGGCACAGTCAAGTAACAGTTTGTAGGAGCATGACATGGAATAATGCTGTGTGTGTCTTGCTGATATGTGTTGTTATCATATATGTACACTTGGCTACTCTAGATGAATGTGGTTGTGTCCTACCAGTGCATGAATACAACATCCATTGTGGTGTAATGCTCGGCTATGTTTCACACATGGCGTGGGGAAGGTGTGGAATGTATTCTCTTGACCTGCTAGCCCACTTACTGATGTAGACCACATATGTGTACATGTATTGATGTTTGTTTAGATTCCATGCATGTGCAGTGTCTGATGTTTGAAGGTGACTGTTGTCTTAGTACATCATGCTGTTGTAATACAACCTCAACATTGCCAACTGTATATGGTGATATGCTCAAAGTACAGTAAGCTGTACATGAGGTATGGACAGATGTTTGGACATGACTACTAAGTGGTGGGGCTACTTTGCAGATGAATGATTACTGAGGACAGCTCACTGGTGTGTTACAACCATTCCTACAATGACCTGTGTAACTGCTAAGGTCTAGTTTTGTTAACTGAAGTGGAAGACAGACAATGTAGAATGCAGTAAGGGCAACACTGAAGGCAAACCTCTTGACACCTGTAACAGTAATACCTCCCCTGTGCATACATTGTACATATTTCAGCACAGTTGGCAAAGGAAAGAGTCAGTATTCTTTGTAGTGAATGTGATAGTGCTGTACTTCTGTAATGCCTATCCTGAAATAGGCAGGTGTTTGATTCACAGTAGTGGCACGTGTGAGTGTGTGTGTGTCCATATATGTCACATATGGTTGGGAATACATCCCACATGTTTTTCACTCTCCTGAACACTGTTGTTGACATCAGTTCAGAGTGAAGTGTAGAAAGAAAGGCATAGGCAGGTGGTTGAACCTCACACATGTCAAGTGTCTGTATGTGTGTGACATAGGTGTATATCTTTGTGAATGCCACAGTGTGTGTGTGTGTGTGTGTGTGTGTGTGTGCGTGTGTGTGTGTGTATGGCTGTCCAGTCCCTGGAGTGAGGCTGTATTTTACCATAGTGAAATGTTAATGCCCCCTCCCCCCATCTACTCAGTGCAATCTAGTATCCCTGTTGATATCATCAATCTTAGATGAGCATTCTAACTGCCTGTTAACATGTACACCCTGGAGTGTGACTTGTTGTTACATAGCCTACTGATGAACTCCCCTCCCCCATACACTCACTGCACTGTTGTATCCCTGTCAGTGTCCTCAATCTTAGGCCATTCTGACTACCTGTGCATGTGTAATCTCTGTGGCACGTCTTGTAATTGCGTAGTACAGTAATGATGATTTGCACATAGGCAGGGGTTCTCATCCGAACACAGGCAACTGTGTGTGTGTGTTTCAGAGTATGTGTTACTGTGTCTGTAAATTCCTGAGTGTGTGGGTGGGTCTGTGTTTGCATCCTGTCACCCACTATCGATGTGACGGCTCTGAACACAGTAGCTTACTACATAGCTATCATGTTCTTGGATCACTAGAACAGTAAACATAATTGAAACCTGGGAGATTATAACTGTGATGTAGAAGCTACAAAGTGCATGCAGGTATAGTCATACAAACCTGTGAGTAGTCAACATGTACATATGGGACACTAACCGCAAACACTGACATCCCCCGGCACATGCAACTACACCTGAAAGAGGAAGGCAGAACGTCAAGATCAACATGCTGTTAGTGTTGTTACACATGATACATACTGTCAAATGTACAAAATGCATTCTAAAACTGTAATACATGGTATGTCTGCTGCCTGTCAACACTACTCAACAATATTAATCTACAATTGTCTACCTAGTATGTTCACCCTGTGCATCAGACCATATGAGCATGTCCCTGCACCGATGGTGTGGATGACAGGGATGCAGCACAGGCATCATCATATGCACAGGGTGATAATGTTTGCCAGAGGCCTAAGCTGCGCCACTGGATGACATCATGTGTGTGTGTTAGGGCCTATAATATCATTGGGCATGTGTGGATGTTATGCGTGTGTATGTTGAGGTGCCCTACATTTGTTTCTGGTGTGTGTGTGTATGCATGCACACAGGTCTGGCATGTGGTTGGCCTACACAGGGGTATTATTGACAGCTGCAGACTATACAAGGCAGGTTTCACAGTTCACGGTGTCTGGCCATGGCCACGTGACCTGTGCCTACCAGGGGTTGTACGGGCACTACCAGGCAGAGGTCCAGACTGGATACTGTCTGATGACACATGTCCACTGGAATTGTGTCCCTGTTGGGACCATCCAAGACCACTTGAACATGGCCTGCTGTGTCCTGGTGTGGATTGCACAGCACCAGCTGCACTGCTGCTGCTACCACTACAATGGGATCGGGCATGTGCAGTAGCATGTTCATGTAGAGCTTCAACAGGTGATGTAGCTGACCTATGTCCAAGTGCCCGACGCCTCACTCCCACCAGATTTTCCAGCACAAACATTCCATGCTTGAGGATTGACATGCCACAGTCAAGGACTCCCACCATGTCACCCAATCGTCTATCCAAAACATCTGCAAGATGATGTGAGCATTTGCAATTGCCTGAATGTTGTCAGTTAATGAATGGGCAGCAGACCTCTGAAGCATCAGACCTTCTCTGTTGTGCTGTTCAGCACGTGCCTGTGCCTCCATTACAGCCTGAAACATGTGTCTGGTGACTCCAGCTGATGTGCTTTGTCTCGCAGGGGCATATTGGCCAGTGGTCCTCCTATGAGCAGCACTGGGCACATGCCTGTGTGGGATATCACCAGTAAGTTGACTGGGATCATGGTGTGCAGGCACACCTTCCATAGTCTCCACACTTCCCTGTTCCATGCTACCACCTGCCAACTGTCCTTCCTCTATGGCCAGTGGTGATGGGGTATGTATAAATCCAAATCCCATCGAGCTACGCGCTCGAGAGACTTGAACCTCAGCACTGAAATAAATAGGACATGCTGGAGGGACAGATTCATAACCCAGAGGCTCCCTTCACTCTGGAATAAAATCCCAGTCCAGGTTAGGCAGAGTCCCTCATTGACTCTCTTCAAGAGGAATCTTGATGAGTGGATGGGAGATCATAGGTTTACCCCGGGTATCACTTCTGTGTCACTGTTAGACAGAGGCACAGTATACTAACCTCGAAAAAGGGCATAGCAAAATAAATTTAAATGGGTGGCGAAAGCCAAATACATTCTGGCTAGGCTTATAAATGCCCTAGGGCAGATAGCCTAGTATGAACCTATGAACCTATGAACCTATGTGTAGGCACGGGAACTGTGTGCCTGGATGAGGGGGATACAGGTGGAATGGCAATCAATGGCACAGATTCAGCCCCTGACAACCCTGCCTGTGCCTCAATCATACTTTCATTATCACTGCTAGAGTCTGTGGGGACACTAAAATCAGGTGGACCGCAGGAAGGCAATGCACCTACATCAACACCTGTGAGGGGAAGACAAGAACTGTACATTACAAGTTATACCACACAGACACACACAGACACATGCTATGGCACCCAACGGCATGCAACATGCAGGTGATATGGCAGATGGCATTCAGCTTAGACAATTATAGGGGTAGTTATCATACATCCTTGAGTTGCACACAACAGCATGCATGTGTTATAGCAGACGGCATGCACCTTACACAATTATTATGGTGGTTAGCATACATACCTGTATGGAACTATTTGTTAGTAGCTTATGCCCCATGCCTGCAACACAATGCATGCACTATGCACCATTGCACCGTACTGCCATGGTGTGTGCAACATTCACCACATGTTAACAGACCATCACTGACCTTTGTACATCTGCCACTGATGGTTTGTGTTGGCCACTGCCCCTATGTGTGAGGACATGAGCAGAAGGGTATGTCGACTGAATACTATATTTGCCTGAGTCCTAGCTTGCATATCTCCGCCAAAGCAGTGCATGTTTGTTCAACATTATTCCACCTACCCCTGAGCTGAGTCTACAGACATTGTGCATGTAGCTGTACACGCATGTTTGACATGGCTGTCCCTACTTTGCAATGGTGCCACAGACTAGCACAGGTTTACAGTACACCGGCGTGATGTGTGGCATATGACCTTGCCAATCACATGTAGTATGACATATCTTCTGATGACATGTTGAATGACATGCATACATGTGTAACACAATGGTGTCCTTTCCAATATACAGTACGGTAATGGTGTCCCAATGCAGGGACGTGTTATATTAACATGGGCCTTCAGCTGACTCAGTGTTGTCTGTCTGCCCTACAAATATGCAGTGACATACTGCACATTGAGCTGATGTCCATAGCCATTGCAGGGCATCATGTGGCTTCACTATTGCTATACAGCGTGAGTTACTGCCACAGTTTATAGCCATGACTGTGCTCAAATACAATACATATTTAATGTGGAATGTGACTCAGGTCACTGAGGTGTATACACACTAAACTTTAATGTGGAATGTGTGACACAGGCCACAGAAGGGAATACGGATGACACCCCTGCACATCTGCAACCATATTACTGATGCCTGGCAACTATGCCCACACATGGCGAACTTACCAGTACTCTATGTCCCACATGCCATCTGTGTACCTCACATACATGAGGAGTAGGCATGACAGTGATTTCTGACATCAGCAAGGTGAATGTACTGTATCTGTGGCCTGATGTGGTTGTATGTGTATGTTGTGCAACATATGTATGTATTTGGATACTGTATAGGTGAATGCTTTTATGTCGTGACACACTCAAGATGTTCAAGACAAGTTATGTGGTGGTTTCATGTTATGCCTACACAGGCTGTGCACAGGCATTGTATGATGTTTAGTGTTTCACATCTGCAATATCACCATTACGCAAAGGCCAAAGTTGTATTGTGTTGAGACAGTGTACAACAGGGTGTACGCACATGTACATCACTTCTACTATGTGTGTTGCTTCATGTCTCTGGCCATCCTCCATGGCCATGAGTATACATGTTATGTCCAATGGTTGTGAAGGCCATCTATTTCACATGTCAGTGTTATCCCATATGACATACACCCATAAATGTCATATGCTCCACTAAGGACAGGGTTATGCAGACAAAGGGTGGTATGTATGGGGTGTGAGACATCATATTTTGCAGGATAGTTGAGCACTGTTGCAGTCAGTCCACTACATGCCATGGACATGTCAGATAGCACATGACATTGTGTGACATTCATAGCAAGGGTATAATCCACAAGGGTGTATCCTGTGGGCTGGTCATACTCCAGCTCCAACACATTTAGAGTGTGTGCACACATATGCTCTCTGTACAGTAATGTTTGTATTCCCAACATGTGTAATGCTGATATGTAGTACCTGTCCCTACAGTGAACCACACCTCCACCATTGTATTCACAGTTGTCCACACATCTGGCAATGACAGTTTGGAAGGTTTAGTGTAAGTGTTTCATATAGTCTTCAATTGTTTCACATGGGTAACCACTGTGATGCATTGCAGGTCTGACCAGTGTCTATTAATAGGACCACCATACATTATGTGTACATGTGTTATGGCAGATACCATGCAATTATTATGATCTGTGCATTATCAAGCTGGTAAATAATAACAATCTCATCTGACACAGGCTGCTGTCACTGCAAAATACCAGAGGTACCTAAACAGGAGTGTCACAGCAGTAAGATCATTATCCACACATGTGTGATAGCTACAGGATGCAATGTCCATGTTAGCACATAAGCCAGTACAATACACTATACTATGGAGTATGCACATCTGTGCATACATAGAGTAGCAGACTGTATGTATGTGACATGTGTGCATACATGCCTTGCATATGATGTTACATTACATATTGTACAGTAACACATGTAACTATGTGAAATATAGTTGTGTTATATGTGCAGTACCGACTTACCAGGCAACTCCAGGCTCGGTGTTTGAGAGACACCCACCTCCACAATACCAGCTAAAGCTTGTGGATGGAGGTCTGCAGGTGTCCCCAGGTTGGCCAGTAGCTCCTCAGTACATGTGAGTGGGGGCTGGTTGAGTGCCTCCCCCCACCTTTTGCACCTTGTTCCCTGGTGATTGCATTAGCATGCTGTTTTGCCTGTCTTATGAGGTCAGTGCAGTGTCGGCGCACCTGCTGATAGGTGCAATTGTGACCACCAACATCATTTATCCTCCTGCAGAGTTCCTCCCACAGGGGATCCCGCTGCTGTGCATCCAGTGCCACATGGCTGAAGAGTGTTGAATGGTTGTCAAAGAGGTATGGGATGAGGAACTCATCCTCCAAGCGGGTGTATGCTGGCAGTCTGCTACGTGGCATACCTGGAAGACATAATGATGGATACAGGTCACAGTAACTCACAGAGAAGTACAGAAGTACAGCTGAACATACATGTGTATCACATTTATTAAGTTTACAAATAAGTCTTTGCAAATTGACATGTTTAAGTCACACACATTTGGCACTTACTGGTGATGTGATGTTATCACCATATATGTGTGTGTCATGTGATGACATTGCTCATACTCCATGTGGATGCTGTCTTGACGTGGGCATGTCTGTTTGCCTGTACTGGTGTCTTTACCTATCAGCACATGCCTGGATGTGTTCACATTAATGCAATCGACCTTAATGCTGTGTATATGTCACATATATAGTCATACATAGCTTTTAGGGACGTGACCTGTGACCTTGCAGACTTGCTCACAGAATGTTTTACATGTATGTGTTTTGTCATATACATCTACATGGCACTGTACAGCTGTGTAGCATCCTGCCATGTATTGCCTGTGTTGCACATGTGAAACACATGGGACAAAAGCTAGCCTGATGGTATTTGCAGGGTTGGATATCAACTATAGCATGTATGGTCATAGTGAACTAGTAGGCTATATGCCCTGGGCCATTTATGAACCTAGGCAGACGGATTACCTAGCTATAGGCAACAGACAGGTAAGTTTCAGTGGCTAGTTCAAGCAGTGCCACAGAACTGATCCACAGGGTTACTGATATATTTGGCATGCAGTCATCACACCATGTCACAGAGATGTATAGTATGGCAAGAGTATGTTAAGTGTATGGGACAGAGATCTGTCAGGCATGTTGTGATCCTTGTACTAGAAAGGTGGATGTCCATGAAGTATGTGTTTATTTGGGATCAGGATGTGTTAAGTGTAGCATGTCCAGCATCTCTGGGTTGGACATGGCTTTATTCAGGGTAGACTGCATGCTACATAGTAGAGCTAGGGATTGGGAAGGGCAGTGTAGGCCAACTACACATGGGCAATAACCCTTAAAGGAAATATGTGATCTATTATGGGTCATATGAGTGTTGTGTATGGCTGAACAATTATCTCTATTTTCATGGATGGCACCCTGTCATGATTAGGGGTGCCACATATGACTACCTGACTGGCGTGGTGAAGTAACTATCAAAGGAAAGACTACTGTCCAACTGCATCCCATACACACACAGTTGCCCTTACATTGACTGCTGCCTAGGTGGTAGTTCAAGGGTACAGAGTTTTTAACATAGGGGATGTTAATACTTAGCTATCAGATTGTGGCCATATGTCACACACCACACATCTGACACACAAAGGCCCTTCTGTATGTTGAACGCTGCACACATTGAATCAACTATTGCTCTTAGTTCATAGTCATTTGCAAACATCAATAGGCAGATGCCTTCTGTGTTAGTCTGTGTGGTATAGCTAACAAAGAGGGGGAGTACCAGGAATTAACCCTGTATCACTGTGGCTGGCACTGGTCTGATGTGTGTGTATTAGTCAGACACCTTCTGTAGTGTTGGTTCTGCCAGCAGTCCAGTTTCCAACCACTCCTGTGACATAGGAATATACACCTAGTTTACTAAGTCTAGCTGGAAAACAGTATGGGTGATGGTTTCCTAAGACCTGGCAAGGTCATGATATGCTGTGTGAATCAGCCTTACTGTCATTTACATCTGTACTGAGTACATCAAATACATTGATCATGGTTCATGGCCTTACAGACCAGACTCAGCAGGGTAGTAGTGCACTATTTCCCATTATCAATGGTGACTCCCCCTTTGTGGAGGTTGGGAGGGTGGCCTAATGGTTAAGGTGTTTGTCTTACAAACACAAGGTGCAGGGTTTGAGTCTCACAAGGGATAATTGGCTGGGCTTAAAATGGCTTGCAAGGGCAGTTAGCCTAGTATTAATCTATGAACCTATGAACCTATAACTGTTGCTGTGCACCATTCAGTGTGTACACAACCTAACATGGAGCTATGATTGAACATGATGTGTATGTGGAGAGCTGATCGTTCTTACATTTGTGTAGGATACACCCTAGGATGTTGACAGGTCCCACGAAAGCTGTATGTATGGCTTTAGAGAGTGCAGCTTGTACCTGCATAGTTGTTATTACAGTGGCTCTGTAGTGTACATGGATATATAAATATGTGTACCTGTTGAGGGGAGGGGAGGTGGGAGTGGGTTTAGGTTCTCCAAGACCCTATCTGGATGAACAGGTGCTATTTCTGTATGTGCAGTACTTCCCATGCCATAGTGCTGTGCAGCACGGCAGGTCTTGTCATTGCCATTACGATTAATGACACAGCTATAGAATGCTCTGCGGTTGGCCTCATAATATGTGGCTGATTAGTTTCACAGTAGCTTTGTGTGGTTTTCTATGGTGTTTCTGCATCTTACTGAGGCTGACCAGGGATCACCTACACTCATGTGTGTTCACTCTTGCAACAGCTACCTTCTGTGGTGCAGTTTAAAGCATGGTACCACCAGTTTGCCTTCTTGTTTGTGTTTGGTTGAATCTTGGTTCTGTTTCAATGGCACAATCACTGTATGTATGTGACTGCTTAAGGCTCATTTGTATAGGCTTCAGCATTTGCACATGCATTGTCCATTTGCATGGGTGCCATGCCAGTCACCACTTTGCTATTAGCAAGCATAACATTGACATTGGAGACTGACTATGTGTAGTATACTGTTAGCCCTGTTTGTGTGACTATTGTGATCCAGGTCATTGGGGTTGATGGAATCCAACATGCATTAAGTGCAGGTGTTGGTACATGAGGAGTCTTCCCAGTTCATAATGGAATAGTTGAGAGTAGCCATTATTAAGGTTTTCTGTCTCAAACCTAATCTTCCCCATTACAGCACATTATGACAGTTGGGAAATCCGCGGCATGATGGGTGATCTGTCGCAAGGAGCAATTTGAATTCCACTTTGGCAGAAAGGTAGTTGCTCAGCATAATGCATTTGAAGTTATGCAAGTGCAACTAGCATGGGGGTGTACATATCCTTCGAGAATATGGACACACCTGCGGTCCATGTGTTCCAATAAAGGATAATGGGCAAGTCGTGAGGTATGTGTTATAACATGGTCATGCAGGTGTGCTCTCCAGAGCATTAAAACATGTCTCTGCCACTGCACAGATATGTTCTTCATGTTAGGGATTGACATATGTGTGTCCATATAGTGTTTCTGATATGTATCATTGTGTATCGAGACCCGTAGTTTATTGCTTGGCTGTCACTGTAACAGCAGTGGACCTTCACTTGAACTGTGCATGATGAAGGCACTATAGGGGAAGCATGAGCCCTAGGCAGTATCTAGATTCCCAGGGGTGACAGGTGCAGGCCCTGTCTGGCAAAGCATCATGGTCTGTCAACCATGTTATCCCAGGAAGGCAGATACTGGATACCCTTTGACTTGCACCACTACATTGGACAATTGTGAAATACAATCCTTTTGTCCCTGTACTGCAGTATCATTAGGGCCAATGGCAGAATGCTACCCAGGCCTTGGGACATACCTGCATGGGCTACAAGACCTGACAGTTATTACATGTGTTTCCATGCAGTCCAGGCTACTGCATCACAGGTCCTGCACAACAACATGGAATATGCCAGAGCCATGTGTATAGTTCAAAAGGTGGTCTGAATGTAAGGGTATTTGGCTAATCATGGCAAACAGGCAGCTGACAGTATGTATGCCCTCGTATAGGTTTGTGTGTAACATAGTGCCACATGTTCTGAGGTGTGGCACAATTATGCAAACTATGTCATACAGTTTGTGTATTTCATTGTCTGTCTCTTCCAGCTTGGGAGGTCACTTGTTTGGCCAGATACTTAGTAGAGTCTGTGAATGTGTGTGTGTGGGTGTCCTTACTGTGTTCTGGTAAGGGTATGTGTTGATATGTGTTGATTGTGATGATGAGATGCATGTGTTAACCTACACCTCATGACTGTCTAGTCCAGTCATGGCTGTAGACTAGACTGCCTTCCAGCTTACCCCTGTAGCTGCATCCCAGACAATGTGTGGGTGTGGTGTTAGGTGGGTTTGGCAGTGTACATGGCATAGAGATTACATTCCCCCAGGATGGCCACATACACACAGCTGACATTAGTAAACACCAGTAGCTGACTAGTGGACATGCCTGTATGAGCATAGAGTACTACAAGTACCAAGTACTGTATTTAGTTTACTTATTGCTTATGAAGATGTTTTAGGCAGTGATGCTCACATGTAAATATTTGTGTTATGGACGTGACAACACTGGCTATTATGGAAACAGTGTAGCTACCTTTAGCAGCAATCCTCCTCTGAGGAGCACATCACATCCTGATAGTTGATTACAGATGATGCAAGTGTCTACAGGTCTGTATCTTTCTTTGGGTAAATACTCACATATCCACCAGAACCATGAGCTCTGTTGGGCACAGACACCCACTCCCCAAACAGAGTCACGTATCAATAGACTCTGATGCCACTATCAACATGATCAGGATATAATCAGATAGTGTAAGCCATCACCTATGAAGTGGCTATTACACATGGGCAGCAGTCCCCTACATCTTAAACTCCTACTGCAGATGCTACAATGGAGTTAAAGATGATATGCAACCTGTTTCATTACCAGTACTGTGCACTACCTTACATACTGTATGTGCAAGCGGCTGTTAGGTTGGCAATGAGAGGTTAGGTTACACAAACCTGGTAGTTCAACCAGTGTGTCTCTACTCTCAATATCTACTCTATGTAGGTGTGCACATAGCCATTTGGCCCAGCCCTGTAACAAGGGTCACTGTGCATTTGCATAACATGTACACATGCACAGCTCTTATTGCTTGCAAACGATATTAGAGAGGTGGATATTAAATGTGTTATGTGCATGGATAGTTACCTAGCTCTTCCAATTATCTTTATCATGCTGCTAAACTATCAGATGAATACAAGTGATATGTATCCTGTTACTGAGTATTGTAATTGCCAATAGACATAACTACTGTTTGCACAACATAACATAAATGCTATGTAGACTGGAATCCAGATCTGCCTAAAATACTGTATATTACACAGTTATTGGCACAATATCTCACAATGCAAACCATATTTGCACAGTAAGCCCACCTTTGACATGTTCATCTTACTTATACACCCATACATATGTTGACTGTTACAATATATCAACATATACTATCTCTTGTTATAGCACATACTTGTTGGACCAATCCTGACACTGACAGTGGCTGGAAGTGAATTGGTGAGTTCCAAGCCCATATCATCCCTTGTGGTGTATGAGGAGTTTGCCTTGTGACCTACAGCAGTACACACACAGAATACTACAAGCATTACCACTGCTCAACAATACATTGCTACAAGATAGCTATTTCCACTATATGCATTGATTACACTGTAATTATTACAGAACAGGTACTACATACACAGACATACTACACGTTATACATACCTTCTTAGTAATTGGAGGTGTTATTGACTAGTATAATACTCGTTTTCGGTCTGCCTTTCAGTGTTTTGTACTGTCCTACAGGTAGATACAGATGGTTTGAATGTGTGACAAGGCAATCTTTTATAGTTACAGATCAGTAACGTGCTATCCCGATAACCAATTGGTGTTCCTAAGTAGCTAATTACATGCACATCAGCTGTGTTGCTACAGCCTTAGCCAATACCATGGCAACAGTGGAATATAATTGAGTACTCCATTTGGGCATTGTCCCTTTGCCTTACCTGTGAGGAATACAGCCTGGAAGTGTTGTTTGAAATCTATTGCAACAGCTTTATGGAGACGAACAGTAATATATTGTGTGTAATGCCTAGAGGATTTTGTCTAAATGTGAGTACTGCTGTTATATTTCTGAACATTGCTACTTGTGCAGGGTTTGTCTGTACCTAATACTTCTGCATATGTTTCAGTCTGGCCAGGTTGTTTGACCAGCTCAAGGCTGCATAGCTATGCATATAATGTTAGGGAGTTTACAGTGTGTTTACCAGACATATTTAGTTTGGTGTAAATGTGTATCATACTGTGCTTCTAATCAGTAATCGGTAACACTTCCTGGTGTACGAACCTTTCAACCCTCTGAAACGGGATTAGTTCATACAAACCCTGTTACATCAGCAGCTGTTCAATTGTATAACAGCAACTATTTCACATACGACCATGTTAGTGTGTCTGTGTCCAGGTATATTAAGGTTTCAGCAGATGTTATACAGTAGTTGCATAATTGGTTATGGTATGATAGTATGTATTGATGTAATTATTTTGGTTGTGGGGTAGATATTGGTGGGTGTACATAGAACATGCAGGTGTGTAGGAACCCCTTTTATACAACTTCTATATGTGTGTAGGTGTTCTCTCCCTATGTGAACACCTATCCATTAGTGGACTAATACTATGGTAATTGCAGGCTGAGTCATTAAGGCACTATTAAATGCTTCCTGTATGGCATGCAGGTACTGTTAGTCCTTGAATCCTTTTGGCAATACATCGGAATGTAATAAAGTTTTGCTAAATGAAAGCTGTCTGTGTATTTCTGTCATGGATATTTGCAGTCATTGCAGTTGTGTTTGTGACTGTGTTCATAGAACATATTTGTAATAGTGTATTGGCATATACTCTTCATATATGTTCATATTGTTTGGGGGGGCGGAATGTATGATTGCTATGGTCCATGTTATACTCAGATATGAACACTTCGGATGATGTCTACACACATGTATGCATGTGTGTTTTATATATATATATATATATATATATATATATATATATATATATATATATATATATGTGTGTGTGTGTGTGTGTGTGTGTGTGTGTGTGTGTGTGTGTATATATATATATATATATATATATATATATATATATATATATATATTGTATTAATTTGTAACAGTAATACATATGTAGTACTGTACATATGTACACAAAGTGACTGTCCCATTTGTGATCATTACAGTGGAATACTTATGGTATAAGGTGTAGTCTAATGACTGTGAAATATGTATACACCTCGGGTGGCTTAGTGGTAAGTTCCATGACTATAGTGTGCATGGTCCAGAGTTCAACACCTGCAATGCTTTAAAAATGTTTTTTACTCCAGAATAAGGCTCATTTAAGCAGTTGTAAGCATGTTTATAAGTGTTTGTGTGACATTATACCAGCGGTTAAACACAGTTAAATGAACTTTGTAATGTATAACCTGTGCGCGCAAACACGGCCACATCCACTAACTACTCAGGATATATACATTTCAGTGAAGTAACATCTCACTATGTGCTTACATAACATTACATTCTCTGTTGACTTCACTCTCCAGCACACATGGGTTTATATGGGTGTTTCGAATGCTTATTATACAGACGATTACTACCTATATATGCAAGCTGTGGTTAAGGTATACTTTTTAACATGATAAACATCCCTGACTTTATTGGGATTGGGACCTCGAATGCACAGATACTATGCAGATGCTGTAACCATTACACTATTGACATTAATGTTGCTTCCACCTATTTCCTATTTAGATGATTTCTATGTGTAAGCTAGGCTAAGCAAAGGGCGGAGGCCCCCAAACCCACTGAGCTTCACTTACTCTTGAAATAACAACATATAACAAATGTAATGTGAGACAATACATTACATTCATAACTACATTAGGCATAGCCCCTCACTGACACACTTCAAGGGAAACCTTGTTGTGTGAATGGGTGACAGAATATACACCCCTGGGATCATGTGTCCCAGAACCATACAGCCAGGCGGTGGGGGAGCCTGTCCAGTCTGATAGCTGCGAGACCTGTTGGGGAAATTGAATGGTGTTGAATTGTCACATTAGCATGCCCTCTTTAGATCACAAAGTGCCCCTATCACCCTCCACCACCCCAGTCTTCAACAGCTTCTGGCAACTCTGCCTGGAATTGCTTCATTGGCTATGCTTGACAGAGGCTCAGTTACTTCATCAATGGTGCAGAGAAAGCCAACACACTGTAGCTATGCTTCTAATTGCCCTTGGGCAGATAGGTAGTAGGCTATCTGTGAACCTCTAAAGTGCAGGCCATCACAGCCATAATATGTGAATAAACAGATTTTCAGATCACAACATGCAGTGAGAAATCACCATGTAGACAGGAAACAGTTAAGTGCAGCAAGAACATACAGAACACTGATACTTAGTCACTCCAAAAGCCTATTTTGGAAGCTAGAAGACTTGTATAAGTTTAAGGCTTTCTATTGCTCACTAGTAGGTTACCTACAGGAGAGATGAGAAACAAGCAGATGGGAAACATGCATGCAACAATACTATACCGGCTTATGTGTCAGCCTTAGGCTTTGGAATACTGGCCAAGGCTATTGGCACCCCCATGGTGCCATTTTTAGGAGACTCTCAAAGGTGAATACCAGCTCTGTAAACAGCACAATAGCAGAATCAATGAGGGTTATGCTACTCAACACCAGGGGTCGTGCTCACAACATGCATGCACTCACAGCACTCTTCAGGATGGACAACGTCAACATCTGTGCAGTAACTAAGACCTTTCTTAAAGTTCCTGAGAGTATACCAGCACTACCAGATTACAACCCATACCACACATTTCAGCCGCAGAACATGGACTGACACAGACATGGAGGGGGTGTATCCATATTCATTAGGGATACCTACACCTCCAGGTTAGTGGGGCAGCATGATACCTCTGAGATTATCCATGTGCAGCTAACATCAGCCACAACTGCAATGTAAACTGTGGCCTGCTACAGATCACCCTCCAAGACCTAGGACCACCACTCCACCTATCTGGAGATAGTGGAGAACATGACAGACCTAACGCACACACTGGCATTGGTCAATGTCAACTACCCTACCATTAACTGGGAAGCTTACTCAAGTACTCACTTCCAGGCCCAGCTCTTCCTGAAATTTATCACCTCATATGCCCTGTATCAGGTCCTAATGAGGGGTGGAAACATACTAGAAGTGGTTATCACCAACATGGGCAACAGGTGCACCACAGCAGAGGTTAACCGGTCACTGGTTAGATCTAACTATAAACTATTCACTGTTTCCACACCCAAACATCTCCCCCACCCATGGAAACCACAGTGTATACCTTTCCTACAGCTAAATTTACACTACTAGTGACAGGGGTGAGGGATTTTGCAGCCTCCACGCTAAGGGGAAACACTGCTCAAGATATAGACAGATTTACAAATGCAATCTATAAGCACCTACACGGATGTATAGATAGTGCCATCACTGGTAAACCAAGACTCACTTCTCCTAGACAAGGACACCAGTCTGGTGGACCTCTGCAATAAACAGGCTATACTACAGAAGTAGGACAGTGTTCCAGACAAATAGCAAATCCCACGAAGGGCAGACATCTGTGACCTCTATTAGTATGGTACGTAGGTCCCTCAAGACATCATCCAAGGCTAACATCAGTAGGAAAATACGCAATGATTCGAAAGATAACCACAAAGCATTCTTTGGCTATGTCAAGGTTCTAACTGGTGACACACAGATTTGCACTCTGCTGGTGAAATATAGCACAAAATATGCTGACTCTACTGATATCGACAACATCCTTGCAGATACTTTCATTGCATACTTCACCCCCTAAAGAGCCCACAATACTACCCAAAAGGTACAGTGTCCCACACATCAGAGACACACAGGTGGAAATGGCCCTCTCTAACAGCAGAATACAGCGTCAATGAAGGCAAATGTCCCTGACTGCATCCTGCAAACTGTACAAGACAACCTGACCCCCCACCTAATTAAGCTTTTCAACCTCAGCCTCTCCACAGACTACATGCCCATACAATGGCATGTGGCAACAGTTATTTCACTCCATCAAGGTGGAATCACAACTGACCATGGTAACTTCCACCCCAAAACCCTGACTAGCCTGGTCTGCAATGGTATGGATCACATCCTCATGGCACTCATTAACAAAGACATTGGTAACCTCCAAACACATGACCCAACCCAGGTCAGCTTGGTTGAGTGCAGATCATGCCTACTGAACCTGTTTGACATCTTACATACAGTCACCAAGATGTTAGATGATGGGAGCGGTGGTTCACATATACTACCTGGACCTCACCAAAGCCTTTGACACCATGTCCCACTCAGGTATTATTGATAAATACAACAGCCTGTACACACACCCATACATCACAGGTTGGGTTGCCAATGGGCTTACAAACAGAACCCACATGGTACGACTAGCGGTCTACAGGTCTAACTCTTGACCAGTCATCACTGGTGTCCCACAGGACTCAGTCCTGGGAGCCCTACTGTTTGGTATATACTTCTCAGAGGTACAGGCAAACACAGGTGGACTACGGCAGACCATGTTTGGCAATGACTGCGAACTGGGATAGTTGATAGTCCAGCTGACATAGACATCCCTCAAGGGGCCTCACAGAGACCGGCACAGGGTGTCAACATCATGGCCTCCAGCTAAGTGCCACTAACCGCATGGTCATTCCATTGTGGGATATTAAGCACCCACATATTAACACATAAGTGGCAGCCACTTTAATTCGAACGAGGTAATGGGGTATCTGGGGACTAAAGTAGATAGTGATCTCCCCTTTGACAATCATATCTCCAAAGTAGTTAGGACATCCTTCTATGTAGGCCATCTGATTACTAAAGGGTTCCCATCTAGACATAATGGAGTTATAGTGCCCCTTTACTCATCACTCATCAGTCCCATCATAGGGTATAATAACCCATTTGGGATGTACCTCAGAAGACACTTCCAACAGCTGGAAGGTCCACGAATGTACCTCGCCAAGGGGATTACTGGCCTCAAACATATGCCCTATGCAGCCAGACTGAATAAACTTCTGCTTTACTCAGTGGCATCTCGTTTACCCAGAGATGATCTCTGCTGGCCAACACAGCCATGTCAAACTCAGGTTTAATGGATATGCTCCATCTATGGGAATCCATGTCACAGTGAGCCACCCACTGACGTGAGCTGAACCTTGCCACAACAATAACTGACGTGAGCTGAACCTTGCCACAACAATAATTGGAAGATGCTGAAGGGATGGATTCCTGTCACAGACACTCCCCATACTTTGGAACAACATCCCTAACTAGATTATACGAAGCCCCTCACTAACACTCTGCAAGAGAAACCTTGAAGAGTGAAAGAGTGGATGATGGGGAACAGTAGATGCACCCCAGGGATCCCTCCATTGGCTCTGCTTCACAGAGGGACAGTTAATGAATCAATGGGGTGGCAAAAGCTGACACATTTTGGCTAGGCTTACGAAAGGCCTCTGGCAGTTGGCCAAGTTCCTAACTATGAACCTATACATACAGTATCAGCACATGCTGAAAGCTTAATTTACTGTTCAGGTGTTGACTTACCTTGTGCCAATGGCAGTTGTGTGTGCAATAGTTGAGGGCTGCCTATGTTTGATGCACACAATAGACTGCCTATACATGACAATTTACAGGTAGTCTTGTGTATGTTCCATCCATTTTTACTGTGTGTGCAGGTGGAGAAAGGTGTCAGTCCCTAGGTGCCTACACTGTCAGTGTGTGTGCTATAAGTTCCTTCTTTGCCAAGGCATGGGCATACTGGGCACGCCTCCGTCTGCCTACTGAGGCTGGCTCAGGGTGTTCGTTGTCTGAGTACCTCTGTGCCTGTGGGGCCCTTGGCAATGGTGGTGGGCTGTGTACTCCAATTTCAATGCTGCAGAATTTCCTTATTTCTTTCCTATATCCTTTCTTTTTTAGCTGCAGTGCGCACCACGCAAACCTGTTTACCAGGTTTATGTGTGTTTTCATCTCCATTCACTTGCATACTCGGTTACCTTGTATACTCTCGGCTAAGCAAAGCTATGGCCAGTTCAACACACCCCTATCCTGCAGCTTTGCCTAGCTAGGGGCAAACCGGTTTGGCAATGCTCCAATGTGCTTACAGCAATGGTGACACACCCCTCTCTTGATGTCATCTTTATCTCAAGGGCACACCTCGGTGTTATAATGCTATGCTGTGAGGTACATCCTTACACCAGCGGGGAATCTGTGATTCATTATTACTCCTCTCATTTGCATGGCATTGCCTACTAATTCCTAGCTACCATGCATAAAACTCTCACAGCCCCTTAGCAACCCTTGTGCCATAGTATGTTGTAGCATGCCTGCTATTGACTGTTATGGGGAAATCATGATATGTGTTACATTGCAGTTTTATTCTATATTTTTATATTTTCATTGCGATCCCCTTTGCGCGCCACTGCCCTGCGCTTCCATGTCGCGATAGTGCAACTATATATATTAAATGTTAATTTTACATTTTGTACATTTTTTTTATGCCAAAGGCTATATATTTCACCATTGGTATATATTAACAATATAATACATGTGTTTGGTCAGCTGTCATAGCTCTGATTTTATGTTTGAAAAAATGTATACCGTTTTCTACGGTTTACATTTCTGCATGCTTACACTACGTCTGCACCACTTCCTGGATTGCTACATACCTTCATTTGCATGATGCACTGCTGCACATGGGGTAATTAGCATACAGGGCCCAGGAGTTGTGCGGGTGTAGCGTACACAGGTAGTGCACATGGGAACAGCTCGTACCTGGATCGTTCGGTGGCCATATTTGGTGTTAGAACTCCGATGCTACACCTGCACCTGGCGCAAGCTTTATGAATCCTGGAAAGTGTGTGTGTGTGTGTGTGTGTGTGTGTGTGTGTGTGTGTGTGTGTGTGTGTGTGTGTGTGTGTGTGTGTGTGTGTGCAGTGAGGAAGAGAGACAGAAATAGAGAGAGAAAGATGGAAAGAGAAAGATGGGGTTGTTAAGTACCCTTAGATACCAAAGCAAGCATGTGCAAGGCAATATTAGTAAAACTCATTAGAATACATAACAACATAAAACATAGCAAATGCAATAATTACAATAGTAATCAAATAAAATAAACTAAATGCATTAGGATGCCAATGAAATAAAGTACAGCAAATAAACTGATAAACTGAATAACTTAACACAGAAAGAACACAGTACTCAAATGTTTATTGTTGTACATAATATAAGCACTGCAAATTATGCTAGGTCTGTAAGTCAAGCAATATAAATTACAAATCAGTGCAAACTGCATGCAAAACCTGTATCCAGATGGGAACCGGGGGTGGGGGACTAAATATTTTACTGGGCTACAATGACATAGGAAAGGACAGTGCTCTGTGAGTGAGCGAGAAGGGCAGAAAGGTGAGTCACATATTAGCCATTAACCTGTGGTAAGGGATAAAAGGAAACAGAGTTAAACAATACAAGCATATGCCCATTTAAATATTGCCAATTGCTAAAGGCAAATTAAGACATAGGACAGAGGCACACAGACCTGAGCTACAGCAACAGGAAGGAATATAATCATCATTTGCATGTCAGGTGTTGCAAACAAATAGCACTGAATATATTTGACTAGGCATACTAGGCTGATTAACATATTCCAATGAAACACAAAAAAAACAAACTGCAAAATCCCAAAGAATAAGGCACCACATCTGGAACAACAAATTAATTTATTATAAAGCTCTTTTCATCCACACCAAATAGTCGAACTTCATCAGATACAAAGTTTGCCTTATTTGGGAATTTTACAAACAAAATAAAACATCTGTTGTATCTCCTGACATTGGCCAGCAGAGCAGTTGCAGAGTTGTAATTTTGAAATTCCACAACTTCAAAGCTCTAAATACTGAAGCTCAGAACATCGAAGGTGTGGAATCTCGTAACGAAAAAAAAAATCTAAAACAATAAAACAACACAAATCACATTTTTGCAGGGGGCAAGCCCCCCTGCACCCCCCACCCCCACCCCCTGCAACTTAAATATACCAACTCCGAGATCACACTACAGTGAAGAGGACGGTAAAGTTCTCATTCCGCACTGTATGGCAATCTTCATTGACAGGTTTTGAGATTCCACAACTTATGTTCTGAGCTTCGGTATTTAGAGCTTCAAAGTTGTGAAATTTTGAATTTACAAAGTGGACCCATGTATGTATATGTGTATATGTATATATATATATATATATATATATATATATATATATATATATATATATATATATATATATATATATATATATGTGTGTGTGTGTGTGTGTGTGTGTGTGTGTGTGTGTGTGTATGTGTGTGTATAGAGAGAAAGAGAGAGAAAAATTTCACAGTGATTTTTCGGAAGCATTTGTACAGTAAAGTAAAACAAGGACATACAGGCAATGTACAAATGCAAAAACTTGGTATCTGTAATGAGGTACAGTAGCAGTATGGGGCCAAATAAGTATACAAAAATACAACTTAAAGTTCAATAATTCACTTTATTTGGATTATCTTGACACCAGTGGATACCCTTCAATGGATAGCAAAACCACAGAAAAAAAACCCAAAAAACTAAATATTTCCAACAGCATTCAGTTCTTTTGATTTTACTGTGACATATTTCAGAATAAAAATGTATTCCTTATACATTAAATGTCCTTTATTAATCATTTGTCTTTGCTATGTTCTTGAACAGGGTATAAAAGAGGGAATCTCAATTATTTCACTTAATATAAGCACAGATTAAATGTATGGCTAAAGTGCTATCATTGCTGTTATTTGAGATCCCTAAAATATGTCATCCTCCAGGCTTCAAACTTTTTAATAGTCTAGCTTACATGGAATAAACTGAAGCAACAGGCAATGACATAAACTACAGTCTCAGTATTGTAATTCCAACAATTTATTGCAGAATATTTTACCATTGATCTTACAAAATTGAGTGACAACATACAATCAATAAGAACAGTTAACACAAAAGTGTAAGTACTCCTGTAGTTGTTCACTTCATCATCAGTATTTACCATTGACCTTACTATTTCTGTACAAGATAGCCACTCACTTTTACCCCTGCTATATAATACTATAGGGGCATTAGGCATAAGTAAGCCCTGCTGTTTCCTACAACTCCATAAAGCAATTACCACAACCACAAATTCATTCAATGGAGTGCAATGTGATCTGATGTGCATTTTGCTGACCTAACCTTCACCTGATCCAAATAAACACACGTGATTTGTTGCAAGTTTTTTTTTAGTCTCCGTCTCATGAAACAATATTGCCAACTCATAATTCTAGTTGTCTCTATCGCAGTACTAGCAAAATGCTGTCTATTATATCTCAGGATATCCTTGAGTGTGAGTATTCCAGGCCTGTGGAAAAAGTAGAAAAGTTGCATACCCCAGTGCCCAAACTTTTGATATGGCCACCATGGAAGTTAAAACCTATATCTGTACTACATCCCTCTTGAAACCCAACAATGGTCATGATGCAACAGCAGTGCAAAAAGTGACAATACCACAAAATAAATGTTGTAAAAGCATCCCAAAAAATGAAGCTTGCTGGGAAAGAAACTTCAGCTCTGTGTAGCAATACATGCCCAAGCAGTGCAGACATGCTCATTGCTGTGACATGATAATTATTGCTATTGCATTACTCTCTGAAAATGCAAGTCTTTGTGCAGAAGTCAAAGCTAAATATGTGGGAAGGCACATCTAAGCAAAATATCTAGAAAGCTTCAAAACCAATCAAGAAATTATGCATTTTAATAGATCCAAAAGTGAAGATAGTGTATTTTAAAATATTTTTACTTAGATCTGTAATTCATGATGGGCATACCTTCAGGCAGATACAGCTCTTGTATTTTTATTCAGCTCATGTAAATGTCTTATTTTAGTTTGAAATCATGACACATGTAAAATGATATTGTATTTGATCTTCTTTCTTGCATAGACACTGTCTGTATAACATAAAACTGCATTTTGAACTGCATTGGTCAAATATCTATTTTAATAGAAAACATTGATATGTATTTTAATACAAAATGTTGGGTACTGATTATTAAACAGCATAACTATTTTTCAGTTTCAATGGCATTTATATTTATACTATCTAGCCATTTTACCTTCTATCCTACTCTACAGTTTATTCACAGCTTGCAGGGGTAATTCAGAAATATCACTTTTTATTTCATATACTTTTCACCTAGATAAATATTGAATTGTTACCATAGCATTTTGTCTCATGTGAAAACCACAAAACTGCAAGGTAAGCTTCAGTTTGTGTGTTGGATCTGCATTAGAAATGCACACAGCAGTGGGTATTTATAAGATGAGATCCCAAAGAAGCACCAGGGGAACAGAGAGCTGTCGCTTTTTCTGTCCATGTACACCGCTATGCTTGCCATCGCAGTTACACATCCCACCAATCAACATTCCTACTATACAATAAGGCAGACAAATATGACATAACATGAAAAAAGGTTAGACAAAGGGCAGCTTCAATGTTTTTTTTTACATCACAATATGCATTGACTTCATTTAATGCAATACACTTTCTACCATGTGTAAAGAAAACATGACTAACAGACTTTAGTCAAGATTCAGAAATATTACCTATAGCACTCTTTACCATTGGCAGTTGCTGTTTCCAGTTCTTAACCATACCATACCATAGTGTTTAATTTGAAGAAGTGCAACACCACATTGGGCTGTCCCTCTGCTGCACCTCTAATACGAATGAGACATTAACCATGTGCTCTCCCAAAGAAACACCCATGGTAAGTGATTGACATAGCCAATCAATTCAGTGAAACATTCAGCTGTATAAATCACTACCAATAGCCATGATAATTAACTCAGCCAAAAACTCACATTCACCTATTACTCTCAATGAGTGGTATCATGTTAGAGGTAAACGAAAAAGAATTTAGTGGACAAGTTCATGGGGCAGGGTTTGTCAATGAAAATGTATGGCAGAATGTGTGAGGGTACGCAGAGGTATGAGCAGTTTCTGGCAAGTGTGAGCATGGGTGTGTGTGTGTGTGTGTGTGTGTGTGTGTGTGTGTGTGTGTGTGTGTGTGTGTGTGTGTGTGTGTGTGTGAGTGTGTGTGTGTGTGTGTCTGTGTGTGTGTGTGCGTGTACGTTTGTCTGTATGTATGTGTGTGTATGAGTGAGTGTGTGTGTGTGTGTGTGTGTGTGTGTGTGTGTGTGTGTGTGTGTGTGTGTGTGTGTGTGTGTGTATGTTTATATGTATGTGTGAGTGTGTGTGTGTGTGTGTGTGTGTGTCTGTGTGTGAGTGATGTGTGTCTGTGTGTGTGTGTGTGTGTGTGTGTGTGTGTGTGTGTGTGTGTGTGTGTGTGTGTGTGTGTGTGTGTGTGTGAGTGTGTGTGTGAGTGAGTGATGTGTCTGTGTGTCTGTGTGTCTCTGCATGGGTGAATGGATGAATATGTTTGTGACTGTAATCAGGAGAGGAGGAGTGTGTGTTAAATGTATGGTGTATGGATGTGTCTGTCTGGTGATTTTTGTGTATTTGGGGTTGTGTGACTCCCATAGCTAACTCCCCTTGACTAACAAACAAATCCTGCAGTACTCAAGAAGTGGGGGCACTTTTGAATAATAATTCACTTATAAAGGTATTCGAGCACAGGTCTTAAAGCACAAAGCATTTTAGGAATATGAAGAAGTATGAATCTCCAAAGTCTGCCATTACTGACTGACAGTAATGGTCCGTGACTTATGAGGGCTGTGCTCAAAACTTCCATACAAAGTTGAGGAGGCACTAAAGACACCAGGGAGTCTTTCTAAATATTAATCTAATACACTAATACTCAAGCCTTGCATCACGATGTATTTTCTGAAAAATAAGAAGAATGTGACTGTTATGTATGGCATTATTGACTGACTGTAAATATTCACAATTTATGAAGGATGTGGAAAATAAGAAGCAACATTGGGCAAAGCTAAGAGGTACGACAATGAATGTGTGTGCATGTGTTTGTGTCTTGTTTGAATGTGTGGATGTGTGTGTTGGGGAGTGAATGATTTGAATGACTGTCCTAACGAAATGCGTTATTGACAAATCAACAGAGCAGACAACCTCAAGCAAAGAGAGCAAGCATTCTTTTTTTTTTTGTGGTTGTTTGTTAACAATTTTTTTTCTTTCTTTCAGTTATATGCAATGTTCTTTTTTTATACATATATTTTTGGGTGGGTGTTTGTTAAAAATCTCAGGACAGTACCACAGCATGGCACGTTTTCACTGTGACTTTGTATATATAACACTTGATAATCAAAATAAAAAAAAGTCATATTATGTAAGTACTGTGCCTTGTATAGAGTGAGAGGTTGTATTCTGGTCATCATGCCCATGCTGGCTATACCTGTGGAATACAAGTGCTACTGCTCACATGTTTACGTGCGGATAAATCAAGCTAGGAATTCCTAATTGTACTGTTCTTCCTTAAGTAAAGGCAGGTAGCTCTCAGTTTAAGGAGCCCTAATGTTTGTCACTAAATAGGTGAACAGCATTCAAAATATCAAACTTAAAAGATTGCCTATGATCTTGTCATGATGGCCAGAGTTGGAAAAAGAATGAAATCTCAGAGATGTTATATGGAAAGCTATATACAGATCAGGTGAGGGGGGGTTGCCCTTATGCCATGGAGTGCAGGACAATTTGCCCCCTGTATTAAATATGCATTTCTGTGTTTAATAAATTTGGGAGTGTCTCTGTTTTGAATAGCTAGCTCCCAAGTCTTTAGATATTTTGGGGTTTGCATCTCAATGAAATGGGACATAGTTATTCATAGTGGACCCATACCACTCAACTTCTAAGCACAAGAAATCTGGACAGAACCAATAATAATGGAGGACAAAGGCCCAACAATAGGGACAGATTTTAAATATTGCTCTTATAAACTTAGATGCTAGAATAACAGGTTTTGCATTAATGTGCATTTTCTGAAAGTTATGAACCCTAAAACGCAAATGTATGCCATTATTTAGTGATTTTGATTTTCAATAATTTAACTGAAAAATGGAAATATTATGAGGAACTGGACAAAAAATATGATCCAAAAATTTGGACATTCTGCAAAAAATTGGACAGGTGAGACGTAGGAGTGGACCCCTTAGTTTAACTTTTTTTGGGGGACTGTCTGAGCATCTCAGGACAGATTTGGAGCTGAATCCAGTCAATTTCAACAGCATATTTAGAAAGTACATTGTGAAATTTCAATGCAAATAGAAAAAAGGGAAATAAAAGCAAGTACTACACTGTTAAATAGATTTTGCTGGAATGAAAAACATTGTGTGAGATCTATCTGAATGGTAAACTAAGCCTCTGAATAAATGCTCTTGTGTAATAAAATGGAACAATAACTGTACTCTTGGGAAGTATTTTTCCAATTGTTCTAGGAAAATCCAGTACAATTCCAGAACTTGGAATATCTGAATAATAGCAAAGACATGAGATTTTAAGGGATTTAATATTATATGTAAGAATACTGATTCAACATAACTTTTTTGTCTTATACTGAGGACTTGTAATGCTGTCAGTTTGTTTTATTCAATGATCTGTACTTAAAACCATTTTAGTTGTCATTATACACAGATGGCATCACAATTATAATGGAATCACTGTAATGACTGAAAATTATACTTAACAGTAAGAGATACACATGCCATAATGACATTTCATGAAAACAGGACCTCATTATTTTAAAATTGTAAATCAGTATCTGTAATATTACTGGAAAATGATTAGATGAAGTGTATTTTTTTTTTGGCACGAGTGATTTATTTTAAAGCAGTGTAATTGCTTTTGCAAAGGAACAGATTTATGCAGCGAATGAATTGTGCATTGTGACTTATGCTCATGAATGATTTATATAAGGTGATATTTTATATAAATTATGCCTGTACAGTAACAATTTGCCAAAGAGGATCTAAATGTTTTGTATAACAGAAAAGTGGTTATAGATTATGGGTATAATGATGATTTATAAAAAGTAATCCTACACATAGATTTATTTTATACATTGGCTTTTGACATAAAACAAGCATATGCAGTGATTACTGTCACGGACAATATTTTATAGTTTGAGTTTTGCTTCCAAAAGTATAATATCGACTGTGACCTAAGGCTCAGGAATGCAATAAAGATGACTGTGATTTTGCTGTGTTTAGATGGCCAGCTTATAATGAATGTGTACACCTTAACTGCAAAATAAATGGCATTCAGAATGAAATGAATCTTTAAGTATTGCTTTGTTGTGTTAGGTGCCAAAACACAGATTACTATATGTATTCAAGATTTAGTATTTCGAGAAAACTGTGACACCAATAAAACTTCCATATCTCAGAACATGGCAGTTTGCAGAATTCTGAATTAAATACTCACAGATGCAGTATTGCAACATTCACCGAGAGGTGTTAGGTGCAACAATTTCAGTCATATATGCATCACAATGAATAGGCTCAACTAATGTGTGACATTGCAAAAAATACTGCCAAAGGCATTCTTGCAAGTGGCAAAAATAAATGTAGTGCAAGGGGAGGGCTATTTAAAAATGGATGCTAAGAGTTGGAGTATCAAACAGCATATGTCAACAAACTCACCATATCAAGCATTGTTGGTAACATCTATGACTAGTAACACGAAAAAATAGACCAACTGTAGAGAAAAAGGATGCAGATTCTTCAGGAAACACCGCTCGTACACAGGATGTAATTGAAAATTTATTATAAAACACACGAGTAGATCACTGGTTTAGCGCTTTCAACTGGAAAATCCAGTCTTCCACAGAACAATATGAGGATGCATATCCAGTGTTTAAATAGTATTACACCTTAATTCAATTTAAAAAAACTGCCAAAATCTTTAAAGCTATACATGCCTAGATTCTTCGCCCATATGTCAGAATATTGTGAACTCGCCACAAGATATAAAATCTTATAAAAAATATATAATTTAAAAATATATATATAACAATATAATTTCCTTAATGCTAATGAGGCACATTGATATGTACAAAACTGTAAAATAAGAAATTAACTGTACATTAGTAAACAAACTGTTACTGACAATGTATCTCCAATAAAATAACTTCTAAAATAGGTCATATGGAAAAACTGCATGAATTCCTAAGAAGCAATGCAAAGTAAATACTTCACTATCCACTGAATAATAAATACTTATAAATAATATATGAATAATCTTGAATTAGAGAAAGAGCTAATAAGAGAAATAATACATAAAAAATACATATAGTGTGAATAACTACTAAATATGCAATAAAAAATTCTGAATACCACCAATATTACTGTGTGAGGGCTAGAATGGGTTTTATACTAATAAAATCGTTGAGCCCTGGGTATCTGGTGGCATCCGTGTACATCTGCCATCTACTTTCATATGATGCCAAGATCATTTTCCAATTTCCTCCATATGGCATACACGTCACCTGATCAATAATGGCAAAATGGAAGCCATGCTCACTCCCTCTTTCCTTAATGTGCCTATACAGTGCATTTTTAGTATCACATTTCTGAATTTTATATAGGTGTTCATAAATTCTTTTCTTAAGTTGTCGTTCTGTTTTACCAATGTAGTAGGCCGTGCAACAAGTGCACGTAGCTAGATATACCACCTGTTTGGTATAACAACTACCTGTCCTACACTTAATATAAGTGTGGTTAATATCATCTAGTTGAATGTGTTTAGCTTCGTTGATGTACCTACACTGGTTGCATCTACCACATTTGGTGGTTCCTTTATATATGTCAACACCTACTGTACGATAACTGGCTCTCTCCAATATTTTCTTTAAGTTAGGAGCGGTCTTGTATACCCATTTGGGGGATGTACCTATCTGTCCCCCTAAATTTTGTGTGGTGATGATATCCCAATGTCATTGTAAAATCTCCTTGATAGCGTTTGTATAGGGTGTGTAGGTCAAAACGCATACTCTTCCAAAATTGTCATCACTGAAATTTTTGTCAAGTCTAGCATCATTGTCGGTAGGAAGGATTATGGAAGCATCAAAGTCATAATTGCCTAATAATGGCATATATTTCTTCCCCCATTCCTTATGTACATATTGGATAGTGTCGTAGTGAATGTAGTCATTGGAGAATGTTGGTTTCCTGTAAACTTCGGATGTAAAGTCTGTATTGTTATGGCCCACTAATATGTCCAAGTATGGTATTTTTTCATGACTGAAATTATGAGTAAATTTCAAAAATTCAGTGGATCCATTGAGAAAATCCATAAATTGCAACAGTCTATCCGAGGATGCCTTCCATAGAATAAAAATATCGTCCAAGTATCTGGCATAGAAAGCAATATCAGAATAATATTCACTTTTAAATAGGAACTCCGTCTCCCATTCGAGCATCACTAAATTGGCGAAAATGGGAGCACATGATGCTCCCATAGCAACACCCTTGGTTTGTCTGAAGTACTCTCCTTGGAAGGAAATATAATTGTGATCCAACACCAAAGCCATCATGTCACATATTAGACAAATCTTGTCCCAACTATATCCTGAGTATTTCCTGAGGCTGTTGGCAAAAAATTCTAGGCCTGTTTCTTTAGGAATACTGGAGAACAAATCCACAACATCTATTGTGAGGAAAATTGTATTTGAACTCCATTTATCCTTGGTAAGTTTACCCAGAAAATTCCAGGAATCCTTCATAATATGTGGAATAACTTTATAGATGTGTTTAAGCCATCTATCTATTAATCTGCCTATGTTGAATGTTTTGGACTGGGACCCGGACACAATGGGTCTAAATGGTGGATTATCGATGGACTTATGCACTTTAGGAATACCGACTATCTTAGCTAAAACCGGATAATCCGTTTTTAGAAACATATAAGTGTCGTTTGAAATCCTATTGTCAATGAGGTATTCCTCTATGGTTAAGTCGATTCTCTTGTGTCCTATGTTGATTTGATTCATAGATACACTTTCATAGTTGTCTGTTCCATGGAGGAGATTGTAAATCCTAGAATTGTACTCAATGGTGTAGTAGATGACTACACCTCCCCCCTTGTCCGGCTTCATGATCCTCACGTCCTTATTACTCATGACATGATTCAAACATTCCCTTTCCTTTGTAGAAAGATTATCCTGTATGGTCAACCGGTTCTTTTTTCCTTTTGTATAGTTCTTATATATCCAATAAATATCCTTACAAACTAACTTCTCAAAATTGTTAATTTGTGGATTCGAAGTGGGAATGTAAGTACTTCTCTTCCGGAGATCAGTTCCTGCTATACCACAAATTTTTGGTTCACTATTCTCACAGTTGTTAAACTGGATGGCAAGGTTAAGCTTGCGACAGTATAACTTGATTTCTTTAATGTTATCCACTAAATCCATCCTTGGAGTAGGTATGAATTTCATACCTTTGCTCATGATCTTAACAAAATCCTCATCTACCTCCACATCAGTGTAGTTAAATACATTGAATCCATCGAACGTGGACATGACTTTCTTGTTCTTATTTTCTTTGTCAATGGAGGAGTGGGATAACACACTAGTACACAAATCGACATTTTTGTTATTTGTCAGCAGGGGTTCTGATACATTACACCCTATAGTGTGTATGTCACTAATGGTTTGTGCTCTCTGTCTATTGTGATGTTCATTATTTAATTTCTGTATGTGTTCCACTGCCTGTGGTGGTTCCGTGCAGGAATAAATCTTCCCCCCTGAAAATTTTCCTCCCTAAATGAACTTCTGGATTGTTTTCTATTTCCTTGGTTTATCCGTATGTGTTCAACAGTTTTGTCAGATGGCCATATATATGCCCTATTGCACTTATATGAATCTAAATCTCTCGAGATTTTCCTACTCTTCCTCTCAAAAATGCTCTGTGCCTTATTATCGGCAATAGTGAATTGTTTCATAAAAAGTTCTTTCCATATTTCAAACTCCGTATGTCTTAAAATGGTCTCATTCATGCTTTCTATTTCATTAGCTAGTGAAATAAGTTTCTCATCTTGATGTTTAATTAACAAGTTAATATACGTGAAACCAAATTTGTCAAACATCTCATTAAATTCTTTAACTGTGTCCGACTTGTACACAATACCTAAGGGCAATTTAAAAAATCTCAGACCCTTTGGTACAATATTAAGTTTCAAGCAATTGGATAAATAACTACTGTCTATTTTTGTATTTTTATATGCTACAAGTTTCCTGCCAAAATCATAAATCAAATCTTTCAGTGAATTATATACACATTGATTACTCTTAGGTTTCACATTATACCCTTTGTCAGAAAAATCATATACTTCATGATTATCATTTAAAAAATGTTCCATTAAGTCATTTTCAATAACAGTTTTTTTAAACACATGGTCATTTGTAACACTATATTCACAATCCACTCTATCATTTCGCATACAGGTTTTATGTCCCTTGTACGGGCTAGAAACATTTTGAATAACAGTACCTTTTACGCCTGTGTAGGGCTTCTGTTTGTTGTTACCATATTTTTTAATCGGTAACATAGCCTTAGGTCTTGCCCCTATACGTTCCGCCTCTTGGCGTGCCTTATTAAAGCTGAAGTCAAATGTAAAATCTTGTGCTGGCGAAATGCACAATTGTTCATTGATTAAATAGTGTTCTTCTCCATTCGTAGGGGAGCCATAGCAATCGATATATTCAGCTTGCTGTTCTCTTGGGAGGTCGATAGCAGTATTATGAGTGTAATTGGCTACCTCCGTTTCTTGCAGCACCGCTGGGAAGCCACAATCCGGTGTTTGCTGCACTTCCGGTAAGCGTTTACCTTCGGGTATGTTAGACGCATAGCTGGGAGAGTCATTAACCTTGCCCGCATCATGAGCTGGTACATGTTTGCGGTATTCCGCCTTGTCTTCGTTGTTGGAAATAAAGTTGGTAACTAGACTTAATAGTCTGTGAACCTCCTGTTGTAGGGCTGTGACATCAGCCCTTAAATTTACGAATTCATCCCTGGACAATGAAGCGGGGTGCAAATCCTCCGAGTCTGACATCCTAGCACACCGACTAGTAACACGAAAAAATAGACCAACTGTAGAGAAAAAGGATGCAGATTCTTCAGGAAACACCGCTCGTACACAGGATGTAATTGAAAATTTATTATAAAACACACGAGTAGATCACTGGTTTAGCGCTTTCAACTGGAAAATCCAGTCTTCCTCAGAACAATATGAGGATGCATGTCCAGTGTTTAAATAGTATTACACCTTAATTCAATTTAAAAAAAAAACGCCAAAATCTTTAAAGCTATACATGCCTAGATTCTTCGCCCATATGTCAGAATATTGTGAACTCGCCACAAGATATAAAATCTTATAAAAATTTAATTTAAAAATATATATATAACAATATAATTTCCTTAATGCTAATGAGGCACATTGAAGGATGGATTTAGTGGATAACATTAAAGAAATCAAGTTATACTGTCGCAAGCTTAACCTTGCCATCCAGTTTAACAACTGTGAGAATAGTGAACCAAAAATTTGTGGTATAGCAGGAACTGATCTCCGGAAGAGAAGTACTTACATTCCCACTTCGAATCCACAAATTAACAATTTTGAGAAGTTAGTTTGTAAGGATATTTATTGGATATATAAGAACTATACAAAAGGAAAAAAGAACCGGTTGACCATACAGGATAATCTTTCTACAAAGGAAAGGGAATGTTTGAATCATGTCATGAGTAATAAGGACGTGAGGATCATGAAGCCGGACAAGGGGGGAGGTGTAGTCATCTACTACACCAATGAGTACAATTCTAGGATTTACAATCTCCTCCATGGAACAGACAACTATGAAAGTGTGTCTATGAATCAAATCAACATAGGACACAAGAGAATCGACTTAACCATAGAGGAATACCTCATTGACAATAGGATTTCAAACGACACTTATATGTTTCTAAAAACGGATTATCCGGTTTTAGCTAAGATAGTCGGTATTCCTAAAGTGCATAAGTCCATCGATAATCCACCATTTAGACCCATTGTGTCCGTGTCCCAGTCCAAAACATTCAACATAGGCAGATTAATAGATAGATGGCTTAAACACATCTATAAAGTTATTCCACATATTATGAAGGATTCCTGGAATTTTCTGGGTAAACTTACCAAGGATAAATGGAGTTCAAATACAATTTTCCTCACAATAGATGTTGTGGATTTGTTCTCCAGTATTCCTAAAGAAACAGGCCTAGAATTTTTTGCCAACAGCCTCAGGAAATACTCAGGATATAGTTGGGACAAGATTTGTCTAATATGTGACATGATGGCTTTGGTGTTGGATCACAATTATATTTCCTTCCAAGGAGAGTACTTCAGACAAACCAAGGGTGTTGCTATGGGAGCATCATGTGCTCCCATTTTCGCCAATTTAGTGATGCTCGAATGGGAGACGGAGTTCCTATTTAAAAGTGAATATTATTCTGATATTGCTTTCTATGCCAGATACTTGGACGATATTTTTATTCTATGGAAGGCATCCTCGGATAGACTGTTGCAATTTATGGATTTTCTCAATGGATCCACTGAATTTTTGAAATTTACTCATAATTTCAGTCATGAAAAAATACCATACTTGGACATATTAGTGGGCCATAACAATACAGACTTTACATCCGAAGTTTACAGGAAACCAACATTCTCCAATGACTACATTCACTACACCAGTAATCACCCCCCACACGTCTTCAAAAATGTAGTGAAGGGTCAATGTATTAGAGCAGCTAGGATGTCATCCACAGAAGCAATTATGAAGACAGAGCTTCAATTTTTGCACTCCCTTTTTCTCAACCGTGGGTATCCTGATAATATGTTAAACGACACTATCCAATATGTACATAAGGAATGGGGGAAGAAATATATGCCATTATTAGGCAATTATGACTTTGATGCTTCCACAATCCTTCCTACCGACAATGATGCTAGACTTGGCAAAAATTTCAGTGATGACAATTTTGGAAGAGTATGCGTTTTGACCTACACACCCTATACGAACGCTATCAAGGAGATTTTACAACGACATTGGGATATCATCACCACACAAAATTTAGGGGGACAGATAGGTACATCCCCCAAATGGGTATACAAGACCGCTCCTAACTTAAAGAAAATATTGGAGAGAGCCAGTTATTGTACAGTAGGTGTTGACATATATAAAGGAACCACCAAATGTGGTAGATGCAACCAGTGTAGGTACATCAACGAAGCTAAACACATTCAACTAGATGATATTAACCACACTTATATTAAGTGTAGGACAGGTAGTTGTTATACCAAACAGGTGGTATATCTAGCTACGTGCACTTGTTGCACGGCCTACTACATTGGTAAAACAGAACGACAACTTAAGAAAAGAATTTATGAACACCTATATAAAATTCAGAAATGTGATACTAAAAATGCACTGTATAGGCACATTAAGGAAAGAGGGAGTGAGCATGGCTTCCATTTTGCCATTATTGATCAGGTGACGTGTATGCCATATGGAGGAAATTGGAAAATGATCTTGGCATCATATGAAAGTAGATGGCAGATGTACACGGATGCCACTAGATACCCAGGGCTCAACGATTTTATTAGTATAAAACCCATTCTAGCCCTCACACAGTAATATTGGTGGTATTCAGAATTTTTTATTGCATATTTAGTAGTTATTCACACTATATGTATTTTTTATGTATTATTTCTCTCATTAGCTCTTTCTCTAATTCAAGATTATTCATATATTATTTATAAGTATTTATTATTCAGTGGATAGTGAAGTATTTACTTCGCATTGCTTCTTAGGAATTCATGCAGTTTTTCCATATGACCTATTTTAGAAGTTATTTTATTGGAGATACATTGTCAGTAACAGTTTGTTTACTAATGTACAGTTAATTTCTTATTTTACAGTTTTGTACATATCAATGTGCCTCATTAGCATTAAGGAAATTATATTGTTATATATATATTTTTAAATTATATATTTTTTATAAGATTTTATATCTTGTGGCGAGTTCACAATATTCTGACATATGGGCGAAGAATCTAGGCATGTATAGCTTTAAAGATTTTGGCGTTTTTTTTAAATTGAATTAAGGTGTAATACTATTTAAACACTGGATATGCATCCTCATATTGTTCTGAGGAAGACTGGATTTTCCAGTTGAAAGCGCTAAACCAGTGATCTACTCGTGTGTTTTATAATAAATTTTCAATTACATCCTGTGTACGAGCGGTGTTTCCTGAAGAATCTGCATCCTTTTTCTCTACAACATCTATGACTATACACCCACACAGCAAGGAGCTTAGATGCTGGCAATTTGTGGATAACTATATCACCAAGAAGGTATTAATTAGCAGAAGTGCTTGTGAGGTTTCATATATAAGTCCTCCAGATGTCATGCCATTACTCATGACACTGAACAGAGATGCTAGCTCATGCCATCCACTTGTCATAACCATATACCAGCCCAGATCGTACATGAGGCAACAGCATCTACTTCAAATGAGGTCACTCAGGAAATACCTAGAAAACATCTCATGGAGCAGAGCATCCTAAGATAAAAATGGTTGTATGTCTAGCATTACTGAACATGACCTAGAGCAGTGTCAGCTAAGATTACCAGGCTCGCATACCTCTCAAATGTACAGTAAAGATTTTCACAAAATGTCCAGATTTTTGCCTTATATTTTTGGTCTGTTTCTCATACATTTGTATTTTCTGTCAAATCATTGATGATTGAAGTGAGAACAATAATGACAGACATTTGAGTTTCAGACTTCATAGACTTCATAAGTTTGTAAGAATAATATTTAAAAAGTGTCCCTATTTGTGTGCCTTTGTCTCCCATTATTTATAACTTTGCCCAGATTTCTTGCTTTAACAAGTTTGAGACGTATGGCGGCTTGCCACTGAAGAAGGGAAGAAGAGTGAGTTTTTATGGCAGCAATCCAAGTAATTGAGAAGGTGTTCCTGTTGTTGATCACCTCTGATAATATGAATGGTCTGCATTGATCACCAGTTTGACTGATAGATTGGAACTTTACCATTTATGAACACATGTATAATTAGCTGTATACAGTGTGTTATGGTGAGAACTTGGTTGCCAGACAGATGCTGCTAATGCCAAGCTATATAACACCGGGGTTCACATAGATGGCCTTAAAATGGAGATGTGTGTTCATGCTAAATCCTGTTTGTCTGACTACCAAAAGCAAAATGACCTTACCTCTGAAAGCCATTTTCAAGGAACATATGATGTTACCCCTGGGGGGTGCAGGTGGGTTTGCTTTCCTAGCAAAAAAAGCTTAACATCACGTTCAGTGACATTGTGTTCAGTAATTTATCTTCACTGTTTTGTCTTTCATGAAAAACAACTTTGACATATAATTATGAATCTCCCTAAATAACCTACCACTGGGTACCTTAGTATGTGAAGCATAGGGCCTATAGTTGTTGGATTCAATCCACTACCCAAAGTAGATCTGGTAGACACCAAAGAGATGGTCTGTCAAGTCAGATCACTGGCACCCAATAAGTTAGAGTATAAAAGATGTGAACAAATAATTTTTTAATCAATTCAAGAAATTAAACCTAGCCTTAAAAGCATACATAGAATATGCACCACAATCCTAAGTATGGGCTTCCAACATAAACTGGTCATTCCTTCACCACTGTCCCCTTAATAAAGCTGTTGAAATATTTAATCAGCTTTTCCTTGACATCTTAGACTCACTTGCTCCCCAAAGAAAAATTAGGGTAAAAGCAGCCTTCGCACGCTGGCTATGAAAAGAAACCTGCTCCCTAATGCACAAAAGGGATGGTATCCAGAAAACCTGGCAGAAAACCAAATCTCCTACCCTACTGCAAAATTACAAGGAAATCTGAGACCTTACAAAAAAGCACATTTACCAGGACAAGAAAAACTATTATAATACAGCACAATCAAATCACCTCTCCAACCCTAAAAAATTCTGGTCCACTATAAACAATATCCTCCACCCTGGTAATCTGACAAGTCCAATTCCCTTCCCTAACAACTCACCAATGGAAATGGCTACCCTGCTTAATAACTACTTAATTGACTATCAGAACACTAACACATTCAGACCAAAACTCCTATCCTCTAAGCACTTCTACAGCTCCTATTCATAACCAAAACATCTCTTCTCTCTTAAACCTGTCCCCACCTCCTACATCAAATATTTTCTTCTTAAACTTAAACCTTGCTCCACATCTACTGATAACTCCCCTTCTTTCATAAGCTTGCTGCTGAATCTAAAGCCTTCCTATTTCTTTGCTAATAAATAGATATATTCAAGAAGGAACAGTTCCAAACATTTGGAAATGATTAGACACTATACCTCTGCACAAAGGAGGAAACTACACAGACCCCTCTAACTATAGACTGATAGCCATCCTATCATTGCTTTCAGAAATTCTTGAAAAGTGCATGCACTCTCCACTGCTTAAATGCCTAATCCATGAAAACCTCATAAAGCCTACCCAGCATGGCTTTCAGTCAAACCACAGTACTGTCACTGCCCTCTTATTGTTTACTAATGCAGTGGCTCAGGCCAGAGACAATAATCAACTTGTGGCCTGTCTTTTCCTTGACCTATCAAAAGCATTTGTTAGGGTGTTTCACTGTAAATGACTAGCCAAACTAACTTATCTTAACCTGTCTCCTACCACTCTGCAGTGGTTCTCTAGCTACCTTACTAACTGACAACAATCTGTCTGATGGCTCACTTCCTGCGCCCCCTTCTTACCTGTTAAAACAGGTGTCCCCCAGGGTTCTATCTTGGGCCCCCTTCGATTCAGTATCTTTACTAAACACCTCTACACTGTCTGCGGTCACTCAACCCTTATCCAAAACATGGATGAATCAATCCTCATATCCACCTCTGACAGCATTTCACAACTCCATTCACTTACACAAAAGACATTCATCACCCTAGAAAAGTGGCTTAATGAAAAACAACTTATCTTAAACCCTAAAATAACAAAACATTTACTCTTCCTAAGTTCCTATCAAGATCTCTCTCACACCGCAAATCCACCTTTTCCATCTCCTCCTTAAATAATACAATTATCAAAGTCAACCCACATACTAAACTCTTGGGCACCATAATAGATGACCATCTAAAATTTGACCAGCATATTCATCAGTGTATCAAAAAGACTCATCAAAAACAAGGGTTACTTTATCAGAAAAAAAATGTCTTACTCCAGACGCCAAACTATCTCTAGCTAGGGCTTTCCTCATACCATGCCTTCTCTATGCTGCTCCCATCCTCATGAACTTACAATCCACTTTAATCTCCCAACCGGAGAAAACTTATAATAAAATCACCAGATTCACAACAAATAACCTTATAAAACACACAATTTCATTACTTTGAAACAACTGCAACGGCTAGAGTTACCCCATCAAGTTCTTTTCTCACAGCTTCAAATTGTATACTCCATCCTACACAAATGTACTGCCTGCCCCTCCCTCTCCTCCCTCATTTCCTTCTACACCACCACTAGTCTCTTAGAAGCTCTGAGCAACAACTCCTTCACATATATAGACCCAACAAAAACATCGGAAAACGACTTTATAATCACAATGTGTCTTTAGCCTAGAACAAACTTCTTAACTTTATTAGGAACATCCCAAATATAAAACAATTCAAAATGCAACTAAAACGTTTTCTCTCTAGCTCTTGGATCTGCCCATGCCAGGAGCCTCCATGAATACTCTCATCTCTCTAACCTTCTTCTCTCCTACTCTAACTCACTTCTCATCCTCTTTTATAATTTTACGTCTTCCTTTCTTTGACTCTGCCACTCTCAAAATCTTAAGAAGCTGTACACATGTAGTGGTGACTACTAAGTATCCACTAAATCTGAAAACAATATAATTATGTATATAGTTCATCTTTTTTTTACAGTTACATTATTTCCTATCTATTATATTGTTCCTTCCGTACCTCATTTGTAAATACATTTAGTCCATATTTTCAGACTGCCTGACTCTGTTAAATTGACCTCAGTCTGTTTATTGCAACTACATTGAGCTATGCTTTTGTGCCTATGCTTTGCCTTTACATTTTATTTTTGTTACTATATTGTATAACTTAAAATATGTTCTTTATGATTTATTTGCATGTAATTTCCTGGAGCTTTTCTACTTGAGTCTCCACTGAAAATGGGCTTCTAGCTCAGTTGGACCAACCCAGTTAACAAATGTCAAATAAATAAATAAACAAAATCCTAATCCAGAATAAGAATTCATACTGACTACTTAATGAGTTGAATCTTTGGCCTAACATCCCAAGCCCTGTCTCATCATTCTCTCTTTGAATTTAAGTATTTTCCTCTGACCATTATCCATGGCTGCAATAATGTTAGCAATAAAATTAGTAGTGTCTTTGAGATGCAGTGTTTTTTTTTTTTTTTTGTTAGAATTCTCAATTGATGTTGCGGAAAAGATTATAAAATTGTTGGACTTGCAGAAACACTATAGATCTGAGAAGACAGGGTTTTCTAAAGTTCTTTATATGAGACAAAGATCACAACCTGCAACCTATAATACCGAGAGGAGGGACAAGGCTTTGAGTTGGTCAGTCTAGTTTTTATGATATAGGCCTTTGATTTTCTTAGTGAAAAAGCATGGTGGTAATTCATGCTGTAATAAGTGTTTGGACAGGTACATACTGAAGAGGGCATTATACTTAATGAAACGCCCTCTTGGAGGATCTTGGTGCCCTCTGGAGAGTTTTTAATGGCAGCAGGTTACAGTTATCTGCAAATTTAGTCAGAAATAGCCTTTAACATTAGTTTTGTCTTCTAAAAAGTAAATGTCAAAAAGAAGTGGCCCGAGCACTGAACTCTGGGGTACACTACTAGTGACAGGTATTTTAGAGGAGGCAGAGCCACCTACGCTAATTTCTTGGATTCTGTTTGTCATCCATTGAGATCAATAGGGATGGTACCAGAAACATAGCCTCAAACTGAATGCCAAAAAATGCATCATCATCCCTTTTGTGGAGAGTGATGTCCCCACAAATTATCACATTGATAATAAGGTGCTAAGCACCTGATCAGTCTTGTGGACTTGGGCACCCAGGTTGATAGCAATCTGACTTTTGACCACCACATTGCCTCTGTTGTACAGAAAGCTTTCTACGTGGCCTACCTCATTAGTAAGGGTATCTCATCCTGGGACAATGTGGTCATAGCATCCCTGTATTCTTCCCTTATAAGACCCATTATTGAGTACTATACCCCTTTCAGCATGTACCTCACAAAGCACATGCAGCAGCTGGAGAGACCACAGAGGTTCCTCACCCAGAGGATCCAGGGCCTCAAACATCTACCCTACACAGATAGGCTAAAATCCCTTTCCCCTCTACTCAGTCTCCTACAGACCCCTCAAAGGTTACCTCTATCTGGCACACAAAGCAATCTCAGACCTCGTCCTGATGGGACTACTGCATATCTGCAAGTGAAGCTCCTCTCGAGTAATCCACACCCATGACCTAAACCTGGTCTGTGACATCAATAGGACTCATTGGCGGGACAGATTTGTGTCCAGGAGACTCCCTCTTTTATTGAATAAACTCCCTTTCCACATAAAGCCGAGTACCTCATTAATCCTTTTTAAGCACAACCTGGATAAATGGATGGGGAAAATAAAATACACCCCTGGAATTCCACCTGTGTCCCTGCTGGACAGTGGCATAGGGTACTGAATTGTTGGAACATGGGCTAAATTCTTGGCTAGTTTTGTAAGGACCTCAGGGTCAATAGCCTAGTAACTTCCTATGATCCTATGATTAAAATTCAGCTCGGAGAGTTTATCAACAATACCCAAGTGCTGGATGGTGTTGAACACCTTTTCAAGGTCTAAATATGAAGTGTGTAATGATTTTCCCTCCCTCATCAATTGTTTCATGAACATTTTCAAAGAAGTCAGCTTGCTTAAGCAGGCAGGTTCTGCCTTTGACAAAAACAAATTGGCTTGGGCCAAGAGTTTGTAGGTTACCTATATCCTTATTTACTATTTCCATATTGATCCTTGCTATAGCCTTACTGATGAGGCTGGACAGACTTATGGGTCTTTAATTACCTGGGTCCATTAATGCCTCACCTTTGTGCAGGGGGATAACTATTACTGCCCTTTATTTGTCCAGCATAAAGCCTGTTTTTTTAAGATGATATTACATATTTTCTGTAGGGGGGTTGACAGGATATGTTCCAGGCTGGCCAGTAGATATTTTAGTATATCATCTGGTCCCATAGAACTACTGTGGTGGTGGTGTTGCGGTAGCGTTGTCGCCTCACAGTTAGACGTTGCCCGTTCGATTCTCAGTTAAAGCGTCTTCTGTGTGGCGACATGCATGAACGGGTGTTCCTTCATTGAAGGTTGTGCGTTAGGCCTGGCAAGCCAGCACGTAAAACTCTACTGCCAATCATTAGAGGACCAGAGTTCCACGTGGCGACCCCTAACCGGGAAAAGCCGAAAGACACAAACACATCTGGTCCCATAGAAGCTATTTGCTAACCTTGAAAAATGCTTTAGGGGGTTGTTTTGGGGATATTTAAGGGGGTATAGATGCAGGTATGTGATATGGAAGTGAAAAGGGTTGAAATTAGAGCTACATTCATTGGCTAGTAGATTGGCTATGTCCTCTGGGTCTGAGTATGTGATATAATTTACTACTAGTTCTCTTCAGGACTGGGCATTACTCATGAGGTTTCTAACTTAGTTAAAAAAGCTTTATAATGTGCATAAACCAAGAATGATATTTTTCTTTAAAATTTTACAAACTGTCACATCTTGGAAAGTCTACAATCCAGACTTATATTGACACAACACTTTTGTCAGTCTGATGTGAGCTTTCATAAGACAGCAAGATATTCTTCACTGATTGTCATTTTATTCAGATATTTGCATAAATATGACAAATGTGCTTAACAGAATGTACGTGATAACAATGTCGCTCAATACATGCAAGTTATAATTCAAATATCAATGATAGTTTCATTCGACATCATCTTAGGTTTCACCTTATGCCATTTAATAATATGTACATCACTTGGTTTTGGCAATATTAATTAAATATGGAAATATTGCACATCTTCACAATTACTAGCAAATAGCAGTATCTCTATGACAGCAGACTATAAATTGACACTGACAATATATTTTCAGTCTCCCCATAAAGCACTTCACATCATGCCACTCAATGACATATATCTTACTTAATTTTAAAATTATGAATATAAATAGGAAAATATGAATAACAAATTACAAACAGTGGTTAATATTTCCACTGCAGGACACTCTAGATACACCATGAACAGTACGTGTTACTCACAGGCTATAAATGACACTGCCTTTGTAAAGGAAAACACAAAGATCAATGCACGTTAGGTTCAAGCAAGGCACCCTTTATTACTTGCAGCAAGGAGACAAAGCATGTAGGTACAAGGTTTGTCTGATTTTCCATAGTTCAGCTTACAGTTTTTATACAGTTTTCTACAAGTTCACAGAAAGATGCTATTATTAGATTTCCTGCTGACATGGTCAAATAATTACTGTCTTGAAAAAACATGTTTTTTTGAGAAAAACAACCTGGCCTTGAGTTTGTTTCAGCTTCCCTTAGTTTCTCACAATTCTTTCTCTAGTTCTGATATGATACATTCAAGGTACAGTCCTGGCCTCAATACACTTTCTGCTGACCATGGTGGATTTACAGGCATCCATTGTTCTCTCTTCAGAGCTTCTAGCAGCTGCATATCTTCACACAGAATAAGCAGAATAATTTCTCTTCAGAGCTTCTAGCAGCTGCATATTTTCACACAGAATAAGCAGAATAAATGTATTAACTCATTTTAACCTTTAATACACTAAACCTGCATATTGCAGTTGTACATTTTAATACACTACGCCTACATATTGCATTGCAGTTATACATTTTTCTAACATTTTCCCCCTTTTAATAGTTTATTCGACTTTCAAAACAAGCATAAACAATTTTTCTTCCCTTAACCATTTCCCACTCAGGATTTGCAGTTAGAGAGTCATTCCGTTCAAGCTTGTGAAAGTATTTCTTCAGCTTTTAATCAGTGCCTCTAACTCAACATTCTGATATAAAGTCTTTGAAATTGAAGCGTCTATGAAATTTTCAACTAGTCCTTTTATACAGGGGATGCAGCAGCATCCACACACCATCAGTAAGGCTTCCCCTACACAGATGGTAATCAGAATGTTCATCAAGATGCTGCCCCAACCCCTGAACCATTTTTGGAAAAAGTCTGTTAATGGATTTGGTCCTGGTTTGGTCATGGCCGACACTTGCTGAATTATTTCAAGATGGCTGTCTATTTCATGTTTGTTGTCAGGAATAAATGCACAGCACTCCTCCTGGATTAAAGCGTATAACTCTCCTTTTGCCGCCAGGGTGAAGTCGAGAGCCATGCGATTTTGAAGCACCACTGTCCTCATGGCTGTGAGTTCATCAGTCACCAATTCTAGGGCAGAAAAAGTCGTATTACTCATTGTCTCAAGAAGTTTTGATAGTTTTCTCAGCTCCCAGATCTAGTTCACTGCTCCGTATCCTGGTATTATGCCCGCCCAAGATATGACGTCATCGCCCAGATCCATGTGCGACAGTCCTTTGTCACTCACATGGACTAGATCATGGTGATATATCCAGGATGCATCAACTTGTCCCACCGGATTAGCGGGTTTCTTGATTTCTCGAACATTTTGAATTTTCCCCTGGGGTAGTGTCGATACATGTCTTATTGCTGGAATCAGATATGCCAGAAAACAGCTTTCAGACCAGTTGCCTGGTAGCCATTTATATGCTCTATCACCACACATGAAGTAGCAGTCAGGAATTGCAACTGAAATGTTGCCAATTTTATAGTTACTGGGCTTTTGTTGGGTCATAACCCAGAACATTTTACTATACACGATTTGATTTTCATCAACCGTTTTCTTCCTTTCAGTAAAGTCATTGCTATTGCCAACCAGTAATTGCTGGCCTTCATTTGTCATGGTGCCAGAATTCCTGGTACAGTGATGTATCACTGTCATATTACAGGTGCTATTTCCAACTTCTGTTTTTCCGTAGTTTTGAAAGCATACTGTTCCTCTTTTTGCCTTGGGTAAAAATAGGGTCACTCTTTTAATCAATGTCACATTCACTGCATCCTTCAGTAGTGCTTGCCAGGTTTGATTAATATTTAAGGGAATCTGTATTAAGGGTATTCCTCCATGTGCAGTAGGAATAGCTGCACAGACCCAGCAGTTGGAGATATTGAGGGTGTCTGCATAAGCATGCTTAATAACCTGATAAGTATTGAAATTTGGGTGCCACTTTGCACGTTTACTTCATTCTACTTGTGTGGCTGAGAAGAAAAATGGCCACAATAAAAAGATTATTATTACTAATACAGTCAACAGGATGGTCATGCAATATTTCTGCAGAAATGGTTGTTCCACATTCCTGTTATCTCCGGCTCTTTCAAACAGATGCATTCAGATCTTTCTTGCTTCCATCATCTTCGCCCAGGACACGTGATCTTACTCTCTGCCCTATAGGACCCCAGCACTGATGATTGCTTCACTGGGTTTGAGACAGATCAGTTCCTATTGATCTGATCCCCCTTTGTAGCCAGACTTTTGTGCTTAGGGTCCTGATGGAGAGGTAAGGTCTTTGTCCAGCTTGAAGTTCTTCACCAACTTGCAGTGTGTCAGATGTATCTATGAAGCTCGCTCTGCTATTTTGACTGCAGTAGGTGTTGAAAGAAGTACCTGGTAAGGACCTTCCCACTTTGGCGATGCCCAGTTCTTTCGCTTCACGACTTTAATCCACACCCAGTCTCCTTGCGTCACTGCCACTTCTGATGTTTCGGTTTGTTTTTGACCTGAAACAGAATTAAACTGCAACAGATGTTTAGAACTCAACAACTTTTTCATATATTCAGCTAACATAAAATCAGCTTCCTAGTCTGATGGCATGAGAGGTTTCCACTGGGGTGTTATACGCCCTCCCATACAGCTTCTCAAAAGGAGTCAGTCCTTTTGCTGTAGGGATGGTTCTCATGTTCAACAGTGCCAGGGGTAAACAGTACAGCTAGGTTTTCCCTGTCTCAGCTATCAATTTCCTCAGTTTGCTTTTCAGTATACCATTATGTCTTTCAACCAGCCTTGCAGACTGCGGATGATATGCACAATGATTTTTTAAAAAAATACCAAAAAACTTACTCAGCTGCTGTATGGTTTGATTTACAAAGTGCGCACCATTGTCACTAGATTCTCTCCGGAATGTCGAACCTAGGAATAATTTCCTTGACAAGTACTTTTGCCACTGTAGCTGCATCTGGGTTTTTGGTTGGAAAGGCTTCCACCCATTTGGAAAACATATCTATAATGACAAGGCAATACTTCTTATTCTCACATTTGTTCAATTCTATGAAATCCATACAGATAGTGTGAAACTGATATGGTGGTGTGGGAAAACTCCCTTGCTTGGGCTTTATCGCCTCCTGTGCACGGTGTTTGTTACAAATCTGACACATTAAACAAAATATTTTAGAATAGTTTGTAAATCTGTACGTTGTGAACACTTGGTTCACCAGCTGTATCATCCTCCCTGTTGAGACAGGGCACTGCTCATGGCTCAACAATGCCGCATAGCAGAACAAATTAGAGGGTAATATTGGTTTCCCTTCCTTAGAGATGTATAGCCCATTTTCAAGGACTGCTCCTCGTTTTATCCATTGCTGTTTTTCAATTTGCATAGTAAGTGTCTGCATTGTTTTTAACATATCTAGAGTAAAAATTTCAGAGGGTTGTAATTCCTCATTTAAAAGAAATACCTCTGTAGCTGCTTGTTTTGCAGCTGTATCAGCTCTTGCATTACCTTTTGAAATCCTATCTTGCTGCTTGGTGTGAGCTGCACATTTGCAAATGGCCACCTTCTGAAGTAACTGAATAGATTCTAAACGATCTAAAATAAACTGTGCATGATTTATAGGTTTGCCAGTAGATGTTATCATTCCCCGGTTTTTCCACTGTTGTGCAAACACATGTACAGTGGAGAAAGCGTACTGGCTATCAGCAAAAATGTTTACACATTTACCCTTTGCTAACGTACATGCCCATGTCAGGGCAATCAATTCTGCTGCCTGTGCAGATAAATGGTGTGGTAAAGATTTTGCTTCTATAACTTCAGTATCAGAGTCTACTGCATATCCTACTAGGTTCTGTCCTGCAGGGCCCCTTTTGCATGAGACATCCACGTAGTATGTCACCTCAGCATTATTCAAGGGGACATTTGTGAGGATTTTTCTAGGTAGTGTCTTTTGCTCAATTACCTGCAGGCAGCGGTGTGGTGTGCCGTCTACAGGGGTTGGTAGCAGAGTAGAAGAGTTCAAAGTCGTGCATCGTTCAATTGTCATATGAGGTTGGCTCAATAATATAGTCATGCAGGAGAGATGCCTAGCAGGGGAAAGAAATGCCACCTTTTCTTGCAACAAGATAATCGCGACTGCGTGGGGTACCCTCAAAGTGAGGGGGTAGAACAAAACTACTGAAGCTGATGCCTGTACCACCATTGCAGCTGCAACAACTGCCTGGACACAGTGGGGTAGTGACCATGCCACTGGGTCCAGCTGTGATGAATAGTAAGCAATGGGACGTTGCTTATCCCCATGTTGTTGTGTTAGTACTGATGTCATATAACCCTGCTTGCAATCTACAGTCTGGAAAAAATGTTTATGATAATTTGGTAATCCCAGAACTAGAGAGGATGCTATTAATTGTTTCAGTTTACAAAAATCCAATTCTGCTTCTGATGTCCATTGTAACAAATCTTGCGCTGCCATGGGTGTTTTATATATAAGGTCAGTTAAGGGTTCAGATTCCAAGGCATAGTTTGGAATCCAGCTTCGACAAAAATTAGTTGTTCCCAAGAAGGACATCATTTCCTTCTTGGTGGTAGGCTTCGGTGCCTGCAAGATTGTCACTTTTCTGTCCTCATCTAATGTTCTACCTTCCTTGGATATCACATATCCTAGGTTCTTCACCTGTTTTTTTCCAGAGCTGCAGTTTGCCTTTGTTTACTTTATGTCCCTCAGTGGCTAAAAATCATAGAAGTGCTACTGTATCTTCCCTACAATCCTGCAGGGTGGGGCCGCTAACAAAATGTCATCAACATAAACTAAAATCTGACTCCCCTTCGGTGGATTAAACCTTGCCAAGTTACTTGACATTTCCTGTGAAAATATCATAGGGCTCTCACAATATCCCTGTGGTAGTTGCGTATATGTGTATCTTTTTCCCTGAAATGTGAATGCAAACCAATACTGGCTATCTGGGTGTATCGGTATTGAAAAGAATGCGTTACTAATATCCACCACAGAGAAATACTTTTGTTGAGGTTTTAAGTCATTTAATAGAGTGTTTGGATCTGGCACGATGGGTGCCCTTGGTATCACTGCGTCATTCACAGCTTGCAAATCCTGGACCATACACCATTCTCCATTGGCTTTTTTAACTGGAAATAAAGGTGTATTACACAGAGAATTGGGAGATTCCACTAGTACCCCTCCCTTAAGTAATGCTGCTATGATAGGTTTTATCCCTGCCTCTGCATCTTTCCTTAAGGGGTATTGTCTTTTCTGTGGTCTAAATGCTGATTTTGGTGTGATATTAACTGGCCCTGCCATACGGATAAGTCCTACATCTGATTTCCCTGTTGACCAGAGAGTCTCTGGTACATCTCACAAGGCGTTTTCTTCCTCCTTCAGTAGGAGTGTCCATCAGCTGTCTTCGAGAGAATGCAGGTGCACAGCTGGGTTGGTCTGTGTCACCCAATTCAATTTTTGTACTTGCATTCCCTCTCCTGATAGTTCCAGTTCTGTTTGTTTCTGCCATTTTGTGGCTTTCTCCCCTAGGTCTGCCCACTGTATATTTTTACTCTTGGTCAGGCTAACATGTGGTAATCAATTAGATTTATAAAGTGTTAAAAATTCCTGAGGCAGCGAACAGCTGACTACACTATTCCCTTCTGTGTCCCAGTACAGGTTACGCAGTACCAATCTATTTGTATGATTCTTAAATAATTTTTCTTCATATTCCTTTTCGGGTCCTGGTGTGTTACAAAAATATAGGGTACAATGTAACAGGTGTTGTTTATCAATGTTGGGGGAGGGAAACTTACTGATAGCTACATTCATCAGCTCCTTGGTCACAGTCCCCGGACCAGTTGTGACCAAGTCCTGACTATACCAATAAAATATTTCACCCCCCGATTGCACCGTAAAGGTGTCAGTTTGTCACTGTGCTTCCATTCCCTGCATGGTTGGGACTACTGCTATACCAAATAATTGCATGAGATCCCTGCCCAAGAGATTCACTGGGCACTTTGCAGAAACTACAGTCTTACTTTTCTGTGTCAATCCCGAAACAGGATCAGTTATTGTAATATTGCGGGAGAGGGGCTCCTGATATAGCTGCCCATTAGCTGCTTTGACTAATATGTAGTCGGATGATTCTGAGTTTTCTGGCAATTTGGAAGGGTGTATCAGGGTTTGTGATGCCCCTGAGTCGCACAAACATTTGACTTCCCTACCTTCCACCGAAAGTATAACTTCTGGTTTAGTATTTGCTAAGTAGAGCTCCAAGCTCAATAAAGCCAAGTCTAGTACTTCATCTTCTACTTCACCGTCATCAATTCCCTGTACTTCCTCTATTTCCCTTTTCACATTCTCATTTGTCCTTTCTGCACTAGCCCCTTCTAATGATTCCTGACTATCATATAGTCAGTCTTCACCTTCCTTGTCTTCCGTAGTTGCTTTCTTATTTTTCTTGCAATCCCTTGCCAAATGTCCCTTTTTACCACATTTGAAACATTCACTCCTTTTCTTGCATCCATCAAAGTTTTCTGATCGTTGATCAGACTGCCTACCTCCCTGGGCAGTTTTCCTGCCCTTCTTTCTGGGGTATATTACATAAACTTCCACTCCGTCCTCTACAGAAAATACTTGAGCCTTCTTTTTCTTTTTGCTATTGAAATGCCTTTCGGCATGCCTAGCATATTCGAGTAGTGATTGTAGCCTGCCAGTTCAATGATCAACCATATGTTTTGTAATAAAACTGCTTATAGGTGCACTACTACCTTTCAAAAATGCATTTTTCAACTGCTGTTCATATGGGGAATCTTGTTTTTGGTCTTCGGGGATCTGCATCCCACAGTGGTTATTAAAACATTCCAGTAACCTAGCGAAATATTGGTCAACTGTCTCACCCTCCTGTTGGATGCATTGATTAATGCATGTCTAGTCTGCCCTAGGTTTCCATTTTTCAGAGATGCAGTCTGTAAGTCCTTTTACTCTGGTGTCTAAATCTGCACTGCTATGAGGAAGGGGTTTTTGTTCAGCATCACGAGGATTCCAATTGCCACAAATCATGTACCAGTCTGGCCCTACACTTTGCCAAACTACGCTTTCTATTTCTTCCCCGTTTAAATGATAACTTAGCCTCATTCCTTGTAAATCATCTGAGAATTTTCTAAAATTAATTTTTGGATGGGGAATCTCTTCTGTAGCTTTCCAGATATCTTCCAGAGTTCAGGGTCTGTATACTAAGATGGTTAGATCCTGATTATCCTGCCCAGCCTGAGGGTTTGGTACTTCTATGGGTGGACATATTTCCTCTTCTTCTTCTCCCGTAGGTTGTGTGTCTTTAAATTTCTGCCATGACTCTCCATTAGCTGCTTTTGTTCAGGACCTAGTTCCAATAGGATCCCTTATTTTAGCTATTTTTATACCGTCCCTATCCTCAGTGATCACAGGATATAGCGGAGGTGGATCTACCTGTCTACTCGCTCCATATTCTGGTAAGGGAGGGGGAGGCAAAGGTGCTGTTGCTATTACTAGGTTGTTATCCTCCCTATCTAAAAACATTGTTTTTGAATCCTTGTTCTTTTGGTCCCTATGGTTTACTTCCTCCAGCCACCTGTGTGCCTGGGGAATTCCTAACTGTCGTTGCTTTTTTACCTGACCTTTAGAATCAGTTTTAAGTTGTTTAATAAGTTTGAGTGAGGATTTTTCCAATTTTCCCTCAAATTCATATTTAATAACCCATTTTGAAAAGTATCTGACATTGTCTACACGCTGTGACTGCATATATTTTGCATTTTCCGTTAACGGTGGGTCTCGGGGTATTTTTTCACAGTTATTACCCATTTTCCCTTACTTTTGATTGTTACGTAACTTCACCTTGATTCTCTAGTTTTAACGTGTACCATGGATTTTGTTATAGTCTCTTCAGAATGACTACCTAAAATCTACTTATTCTGTTTCTCCTGATCTATGACAAGACAGTACCTTTCTTATCCTTGACTGTAAGAAAAATACAATCTGACAAAAAACAATACACATCTAGTCCCTGATCCTAAAAGAGAAAAAAAAGTAGATTCACCTTACCTGAGCCCACGTGATTGATCACCGATTCGCGGAAAACCCATCCTTCAGTCACAGATCAGAAAGTGGCTGGCCTCTTTTGACGACAATTCAGTCGGAGGACTTTACATATAAAAAGAACCGATTTGGTTTCTTCCCCGTACGGTTTCAGACACCTGGCCGTCTGATCCGAGGTGAAGAGAGGCCGTCTCGAAGGACCAATCTGTAAAGGAAAACACAAAGATCAATGCACATTAGGTTCAAGCAAGGTTCAAGCAAGTCACCCTTTATTACTTGCAGCAAGGAGACAAGGCATGTAGGTACAAGATTTGTCTGATTTTCCATAGTTCAGCCTACAGTTTTTATACAATTTTCTACAAGTTCACAGAAAGATGCTATTATTAGATTTGCTGCTGACATGGTCAAGTAATTGCTGTCTTGCAAAAACATGTTTTTTGAGAAAAACAACCTGGCCTTGAGTTTGTTTCAGCTTCCCTTAGTTTCTCACAATTCTTTCTCTAGTTCTGATATGATACATTCAAGGTACAGTCCTGGCCTCAATACACTTTCTGCTGACCAGGGTGGATTTACAGGCATCCATTGTTCTCTCTTTAGAGCTTCTAGAAGCTGCATATTTTCACACAGAATAAGCAGAATAATTTCTCTTCAGCACTTCTAGCAGCTGCATATTTTCACACAGAATAAGCAGAATAAATGTATTAACTCCTTTTAACCCTTAATACACTAAACTTGCATATTGCAGTTGTACATTTTAATACACTAAACCTACATATGGCATTGCAGTTCTACATTTTCCTAACAGCCTTCAACAGAAAGCCTTGTTAAAATTGATAAAAGTCAGTGCATTCACAGTTTACATCAGTACTATAATATTTTACAATGCAGAAAAATTCAAAACGAAACACTTCTTTAACTTTTTACAAACAACTTTTCATAGTTTAGAAACTGTACAACATAGATAGTGTCAATGGCACTTCTGTTCAGGAGACTTGAGTTTTCACATAGTGGCAAGAAATATTATTCTACTGGCAGTGCAAAGGCTGGGTAGAGAATTGTGGGTAGGAGTGGCAGTTGTTAGCAAACTCTTTTTTCGAGGAAGTGTGGGATTTCTTTTTACAATCCAACGCACCCCATGGTGATGGGAAGTGGGTAGAACTGTAATTGCATGCAGAGAGTTATAGAATTTGGTATACTGGCGAGATGAGAGGTAACTGATGCTTTGTGCAATGAGGTATATGATGTCAAACAGCTTAGGAACTTAACAAAGTTCCTGATATACCAGAACAGATGCTGCCAGATTGCTCTGTTATTTGTTTCTACTTCTCCTTCTAAACCCATCAATGGTCACGGAACTTTAAGCCCCAGGGAATAGTGATAGGGACACTAAAATCAAAGGCAGTTGGAGCAACACCAATAAATTGAAAATTATTCCATTCTAAGTCTTTATTTACAGAACTATGACCACTATTCTTGTTTACATAATTAACACTATAAAAAAGTCAATAGCTCTCAATCTGTGAAACTCAGAGAACAAGTATCAATGACTGTTACTAAGTATTATTGACAATTACTCAAGTATCAATGACAGTTACTTCCAACACATCCAAGGTTTCATCTGATGATATGCTGTGGTTTGTAAGTTACTTAATCTTCGAAAATAATGTATATATGGAAATATTCATATCATTATAGTTACAAGCAAACAGTTAGCAGTATATTATATATAGACAGTGAGTGTGTATTTTGTGGCCTTCAACTATGAGATTTTCCACTGTGCTTCTTAATAATATGTATCTCAGTCAGGTTTGAAAATATGAATGCAAACATGGATAACAAGTGAAAATAACTAATTAATATATCCATTGCAGAACATCCTAGATTGGAAACCTTATTGCCATTGTGTTTCTTACAATTTCATAAGCAGCCTATTAATTCATGAATCACTTAGCTAAGGAATCCACCTAGAAAAAAATCTCATGACACCATAAGAGGAGAAGAGTGTTAAAGGAAGGTAAATACAAAAGGTGCTATCCACTGTTCCTACCTGCTATCTAGTGAAACCACAGCCAAGGGAATGGGATTGACAGAATCAGCGGGGAAAGAAGACCCTGTTGAGGCTGACTCTAATCTGGCACTGTGAAGAGACATGAGAGGTATAGAATAAGTGGGAGGCCTCGGCTGCCAGTGAAATATCACTACTCTTATCATTTTTTCACTTACTGGGTAAGGTGGGTGGTTGAGCCCCACCGGGGCTCTCGCTTCTGGCTACAAGTGCCCAGACATTCAGGCATGACCCACTCTGGGGACAGTGTCAGGTGGGGAGTTTGACTGGGATGATGCACCTGTCAAAGAGTAATGCAGGTGTCCTAAGATGAGTTCAGTGAGGACATAAACTTCCAGTGGAGCAGAAGAGCAAAAGCTCGCTTGATTGTGATTTTCAGTATGAATGCAAACCGTGAAAGTGGGTCCTCATGATCCTTCTGGCTTTTTGGGTTTTAAGCAGGAGGTTTCAGAAAAGTTACTACAGGGATAACTGGCTTGTGGCGGCCAAGCGTTCATAGTGGCATTCCTTTTAGATCCTTCAATGTTGACTCTTCCTATCATTATGAAGCAGAATTCACCGAGCGTTGGATTGCAAACCCACTAATAGAGAACGTGAGCTGGGTTTAAACCATCATGAGACAGGTTAGTTTTTCCTTACTAATGATGTATTGTTGTGATAGTAATCCTGCTCAGTATGAGAGGAACCGCAGGTTCAGACATTTGGCGTATATGCTTGGCTGAGAAGCCAATGGTGTGAAGCTACCATCTATGGGATTATGACTGAATGCCTCTAAGTCAGAATCCCACCTAAACGTAATGATACCACAGCGCCACGGATCTCCTGTTGGCCAGGGATAGCCGGCCGCAAGGACAGCGAGGAGCACCACTTGTCACTGGGTTGGAGTACAGATGGAAGCGGGCTGCTTCTTTGCAGCAGTGCACTGCTTGTTCATTGGGAACTGGGTGCTAAATCATTTATAGATGATCTGATTCTAGGTCAGGGTTTCATATGTAGCAGAGCAGCAAAAAGCTGAAATCTATTGAAAGTCAGCACTCAAGCCAAGCTTTTGTCGCAAGCAGGGGGATGGGCTCCACACCCTCGCGTGGAAGGGGGACCTGTCATCTGCCAGCCTGCCCTGCCCACCACCCCCCCCCCCTATGTCCAGATCATCGGCCGGACGTTGATCCTCGGTAGCAGGTGTGGGGCCGACCGGGTGAAGGAGGGAGCGGGGTCTAAGCACGACCTGGCAGCGGGGCCTCCTATGCAGGAGGAGGTCCCCAGTTGCTCTCCTTGCTCTGCACCCTCCAGCACCTCCTTCCAGATAGCCAGAACCCCTGCTGGTGTGGGGGGTGAGGAGTGTGTATTCGGGTTTAAGGGTCGTCCCCAGAAATGCAACCTGGTGGGGGTGCATGGTTCCTGGGAGAGGGTGAAGGGCCATCTGGGGAAGCCAGGTCTAGGTGTCCCATCCCAGGGGAGTCGGCTGTCAGATCAGGTGGGCTGAGGGCCACCCAGGGAAGCCAGGTCTGCGATCCTTTCCTCCCCGCCCTAAGGGGAGGGGAGATATGGCCCAATGAGGCATCTCACACCAGAGGCCAGTGGCGGGCATCGGGTCACCCTTTGGTCCTTCACCCAACACCATGGGGATACCACGCTGCAAACAGCACCTCAAGGGAGGCAAGGGTCTGTATGCCAGGAAGCTCAAAGTAAAGCATGTTTGTTGGTGTCTGGTTGCCCCAGAGGAGAGGGGGGGGTGCAGTGAAATGCAGAGAGATGCCAGGACCCAGGGCCATCTCCTGTTTGAGTTTGATAGTCTTACGTGGAGAACAAAAGGGAAAAACGGCATTGCAGAAGTCTGAATGAGGGACTGTCTGAAGCCATGTGGATCAGCAGAGTTCCATGAGGCTGGAAGGATTAGAGGGAAGCTCTCCTGAGAGGCACAGACAGCACGGTTGACACTGCATAATTTGGCAGCCTTCAGGAGATATGTAACCTGGGAAAGTGGGTAGAAGTGGAAGCCCGGAGGGGGTCCCTCCCAACGGACGTCCGGAAGAGGGAGAGAGGTGGAAACTGGTCGGGCAGGGAGTGCTCCCACCTGGGTGAGAGGGTCAAGATGGGTCCCCCTCAATGGGTGGAAGTCATTAAGGGAGCAGCTGGCAGATGACTGTGGGGCGCGGAGAGCTCCTGCCTGGGTGAGAGTAGTCTTTCAGAGCCCCTCATGATGGAAATCCTCAAGGGAGTGACTGTTGGGTATCTGCGGGGCCCTGGAGAGCTACTGCCAGGTAGGAGGTAGGCGTCTGACCTCACCCAATACCCCAACAGCATCCCCAGAATATTGGAATGTCCCTGGAGCCCCTCTGGATGGGAAAGCAGGGGACATGGAAAACCAGATGGGAGTGTACCTGCCCCTTGGCGGCTGAGGGGAGTTCCATGAGGCCAGCAGGGATTGGAGGGAAGCCCCCTGAGAGGCCCCCGAGGGCACAGGGACACTGCATGATTTGGCAGACTTCAGGAGATATGGGGAGATAGGGACCGTGTTGCTCTGGACCAGAAAGGAGGGGCACTCAGAAGTCCCGATAAGAGCAGACCTGCCCCTGGGCAGCCAAGAGGAGTTCTGTGGAGCTGGATGGGATTGGAGGGAGTCTCCCCTGAGAGGTTCCAAGGGCATCAAGTGACACTGCATGATTTTACAGCCTTCAGGATATATTTAACCCAAGAAAAGAGCTCTCCCTCCCTGGTAGAAGTGGAAGCCCAGTGGGGGGTTCCATCCTGATGGAAGTCCGGCAGGGGGAGAGAGGCAGAAAGAGGCCGGGCAGGGGAGCACTCTTGCCTGGGTGAGAGGGTCCGGATTGTGCCACCACTCTGGTATGGAAGTCCTTAAGGGAGCATCTGGCAGATGGCTGCAGGGTCAGGAGAGCTCCTGTCCAGGTGAGCGGGTTCAGAAGGAGCCCCACATGATGGAAGTCTTTAAGGGAGCAACTGGCAGAGGGATGCAAGATCTGGAGTGCTCCTGCCTGGGAGAGAAGGGTCAGGGGGAGGCCCACATGATGGAAGTCCTCAAGGGAGTGCCAGGTGGAGGGCTGCAGCATCCTGAGTGCTCCTACCAGGAAGGGGGAGGCATTCAACCTTGTCCAGTACCCAACGGCATCCACAAAATATCGCAAAGTCCCTGGAGCCCCTCTGGATGGGAAAGCGGGGCGACACGGAAGCCCTGATGGGAGTGTACCTGCCCCTCAGTGGCCAAGGGTGGGCTTAGTAGGGGTTAGAGGGAAGCCTTCCAGAGGCCTCTGAGGACATGGGTCACTACATGATTTGGTAGCCTTCAGGAGACATGGGGGAGACGGGGAAAATGGTGCTCTTGATCCAAAAGGAGGAGCACTCGGAAGTCCCTAAGAGCGGACTAAAGGTGGTATTCAAAGTCCAGAGGTTTTTACTCATGTGACACTCATTCATGAAAGGCGCTACTATGGCTATATGGAAATACATTGATTAAAAGTTATTTGTGCTGAATAAGTAAATGTGAAGACATTTTTTAAAAAACTGACCAACTGTGGCAAACAAGCTAAAGTTAATCCTTAAGTATATGTAAAGTACTACATGAAAACATTAAATGATCATATTCTTTTGCACATTTTTTGAGATTGTAAGTGAACATGGCTATACAAAAGCACACTTGAAGTGTATAAGGCTAGTGGCACACAATGCAGCTTTTATTATTAACTTGTAAAGAATATAGAGGATTTTATAAGTTTTATATAGGGTTATCCTTATGTGGACACCCTGTTATTTTTCTTAAAGAGTGGAAATGGGAAGATAGGAAAGTTTGAAAATGGGGAAACTTAATAAAGAGGGAAACACAGAAGAAAAACACCAAGAGGGTTGTGCTGGAAAGGTGGGAGAGGAGAGGTATTATATTTTTGGTGGGAGATAGATGCCCCCTTGTTTTCAATATTATCTTAATATAAGAGGATAGTTCATAGGTTCATAGGTTCATACTAGGCTATCTGCCCTGGGGCAATTATAAGCCTAGCCCAATTCTGTATGGCTTACGCCACCCCTTGATTTGAGTATACTGTGCCCTTTTTGAGGTTTAGTTTACTGTGCCTCTGTCTAATAGTGACATGGGAGTAATCCCTGGGACAAACCTACGATCCTCCATCCACTTATCGAGATTCTTCTTGAAGAGATTCAGTGAGGTGCTCTGCCTCACATGAACTGGAATTCTATTCCAGAGCGAAGGAAGCCTCTGGGTTATGAACCTGTCCCTCCAGCAAGTTCTATTTATTTCTGTGCTGAGGTTCAAGTCCCTCGAGCATGTGGCTCTAAGGGATTTAGATTTACTGAGGTGGAGCATGTCCATTAATTCTGGATTTGACATAGCTTTGTATGTCAGGCATAGATCGCCTCAGTAGGCGGTATGCAACTGAGTAGAGCTGGAGTTTTTTTAACCAAGCAGCATATGGCATCTGTTTGAGACCCTTGATCCTCTTGGTGAGATACTTTTGGGGTCTTTCTAATTGCTGCAGGTGTTGGGTAAGGTACATCCCAAAAGGGGCATTGTATTCTATGATGGGCCTGATGAGGGATGAATAAAGGCACGATTACCTCTCTTGATCTAGATGTGAAACCCTTCGTGATGAGGTGGGCTATGTAGAAGGTCTTTCTAACCACTTTGGCAATGTGCTTTTCATAGGAGAGATTGCTATCAACTTGGGTCCCCAGGTCCCTAATAACTTTCTCTGTACTTAATGGGTTTCCGCCTATGTGGTAATTTGTGGGCACATTGTTTTTGCCAAAGGGTATGACTATACATTTTTTGGCATTTAGCTTTAAACCATGGCGCTGGCACCAGTTATCTGCCTCTGTGAGACCTTTTTGAAGGATGTTTGTGTCAGCTGGAGAGTTGATTATGGCGCCCAGTTTGCAGTCATCTGCGAACTTGGTGAGCCATAGTCCTCCCACGTTTACCTGTACCTCGGAAAAGTATATACCGAACAAGAGTGGTCCCAGGACAGAACCCTCTGGGACACCACTTGTGACCGGTTTTGAGTCTGACATGGCTCCAGCAACTCTCACTCTGTGGGTTCTGTCTTTGAGCCAGTTTGCGACCCATCTTGTGACATAGGGGTTTATATTTAACCTGGATAGCTTATCTATGATGCCCGAGTGGGGTATTGTGTCAAATGCCTTTGCAAGGTCCAGATAGGCTGTGTGGACTACCTTCCCTTCATCTATGGCTTTGGTGACTGTTTCAAAGAAGTCAACCAGGTTCAAAAGGCAGGATCTGCCCTTGACAAAGCCGAACTGGGTAGGATCTAGTGTCTGTAGGTCCCCAATGTCTTTGTTTATGAGCTCCATGATGATCCTCTCCATAGCCTTGCAGACTAAGCTAGTCAGGCTTATGGGGTGATAGTTTCCAGGGTCCGTAGAGGCTCCACCTTTGTGGAGTGGGACCACTGTTGCTGTACGCCATTCTGTGGGCACATATCCTGTAGTGCGGCTGAGATTGTATAGCTGTTTTATTTGAGGGATTAGTTCCTCTTGTAGTTCATGTAGGATGCAACCTGGGACTCCATCTGGTCCCATGGAAGCAGTGTTGTTTGCTTTGGAGAGGGCAGCCTTCACCTGCGCATCTGAGATGTTTGGGAGGCAGCCCTCTGCCGGGATAGATACTTGCTCTTTTGGGAGTTTGCACTGAACCTGTCTGCCAGGATATTGGCGATGTCTGTGGGTTCAGTGTATTTTTTGTCATTTAGAATCAACTCAGAACAAGTCTGGGAGTTGCATCAAAGGTTTCTAACATAAGTGAAAAAAGCCTTATGATTGTCTTTGGTGTCCTGTGCAATTTTTCTCTCGAAGCTGGCCTTGGAGAATTTTATGAGGGATCGTAATTTTTTGCTAGTACTGATCAGAGATGCCTTCCCTATTAGGGATTTTGCTCTATCATGTAGTAGCTTCCTCCTTCTGTTGTACAGTTTATTTATGGCAGGGGTCCACCAGACTGGATGCCTGCCTTTGAATGATTGGGTCTTGGTTTTGTTTGGGATAGCACAATCCATGCATTCTCGGAGATGTCCGTAGAATGCATTTATATAGGGTTCTGCAGTTTGGGCTGTAGTTTCCACTGGCCCTGGGGCCTTGAAGGATTCCACTTCGGTTTTGAGAAGTGAGAAGGTCGCTTTTGAGAAGTTTTTCACTGTGGTTTTCTGGGCTGGGGGTGGGGTCGGGATGTTGACATCCAGTGAAATTAATTTATGTTCTGATCTTACCAATGAGGGATATACGTCTGGTGTGGAGCATAGAGTCCCCATGTTGGTAATGATCAGGTCTAGTATGTTGTCCCCTCTTGTGGGAGTAGTGACTAGTTGTTCCATAGCATTTGAGTTTATAATTTCCAGGAATCTTTGGGCTAAGGTGCCGGGGCTTGAGTAGTGCTCCCAGTCAATGTTTGGGTAGTTGAAGTCACCCAATATAATGGTGTTTGGAGAGATCTTCATGTTCTCCAATGTTTTCAGGAAAGCCGAATGGGATTCCTGACTTTGAGAGGGTGGTCTGTAGGATGCTATAAACTGAAAAGCAGTCTTGCCCACTGTTAGTTGCACATGGATGGTCTCCGATACTTCGTGCAATGCCACTAACCTGGAGGTGTGGATATCCTTGATAAATATGGAAACTCCCCCTCCTTTTGTGGTTCGGTCCGGGTTTTGGGGCCGAAAAGCATGATACGAGGTATAGCCTGGTAGTGCTGGGGTGCTCTCTGGAGCCTTGAACCAGGTTTCTGTCACTGCACAGATATCGATGTTCTCCATACTGAGGAGAGCTTTGAGTGCATGCATCTTGAGGTTAAGACTTCTGGCGTTTAGCAGCATTACCCTTAGTTTCTTGTTCCTTAGGCAAGGCTCAAAAGTCAAACCCACCCACATAGACAGCACAAGGAACTAAGGGTAATGCTGCTAAACGCCAGAAGTCTTAACCTCAAGATGCATGCACTCGAAGCTCTCCTCCATACTGAGGAGAGCTTCGAGTGCATGCATCTTGAGGTTAAGACTTCTGGCGTTTAGCAGCATTACCCTTAGTTTCTTGTTCCTTGTGCTGTCTATGTGGGTGGGTTTGACTTTTGAGCCTTGCCTAAAAAAAGGCACTATGGGGGTGGCAAGAGCCTTTGCCAATATCCGAAAGCCCAGTGGTGACAGGTGCAAGCCGTCCCTAGCGAAGCAACATGGCTTGTCAAGCATGTCATCCCAGGCTGACAGACACTGGATCCCCTTTGAATGACACCAAAATTTTAGCCAATTGTTAAAATCAATCATTTTGTCTTTGTACTGTGGCATCATTCTAGGTGAGGGTAAGATGCTGCTCATGGTCAGGGTCATACCAGCCTGGGCTACATGATCAGAGAGCTCCTCTATGTCTCTTTTCATGTAGTCCAGGGAGGTATGTCTCAGGTCATTCACACCAGCATGTACAATGACTGAGTCATATTTGTATTTGCTTTGGAGTGACCTGAGTGCTTGCGTTATGTGCCGGATCCTAGCACCCGACAGGCAGCTCACCGTGACCTTCTCTTTATTCAGCCTGGTGAGCGGGACGTCAGTGTGTCTGACAATAGAGTCACCTATAACAAGAGTATCAGGTGTGTTATTCAGCCTTAAGGTCTGTGGCTGATTGGCACACTGACTTTGTGGGTTATGTGTTGTGTGTGTTTTGTTTTGAGGTAGCGTTTGCTTGGATGTCTGCTTTGGAGGTCTCTGTTGCTTAGGTAGATTTTTATTTAGAGCCTCCGAGTATGTTTTTGTTTATTTATGTGTTTGGTACGCTGATGTGGTGGGACTATGTGATACTGGAATTGTGTTGTATGAGGTTACCTTCTCCTCCTGACTGGTTACACCAGTTTTGAGATGAGAGAGCTCAGCCTCCAGTTTGGCTAAATAGTTGCATCTCTCACATATATTTGAACCTGTTTGGAGGAGGAGAGGGTTGTCCGTGTACATGAGACAGTTGTAACATTGCCTCAAAATTCCCAGATTCACCAGCTGGACTGGAGAGGAAACCATTGACTGACCTTTGGACATGCTAGAGTAACAGGGAAACTGAATTTAAGATGGACCAATAGAGGACAGGGTAATCGTAGAGAGTATAAGAGTAAGTAGTGCTTATGGTTTAATAGTGCTAACTTGTAGGATTACTTAATTGGACCAGTGAAGGGCCTTAGAATGAAAATATGGTGTTGTGTAGGAAGTAATTCAGAGGGTGTCAGAGAGATGGTTAGGTAAGAAGGATGGTGAAGAGGAGTTGAGCTCAGGAGGAACCCCAGTCAATAGGACATTAAACACTTCCACTGCCTAATGGTGTTGCAGTGATAGATACTGATGTTGAGGTGGTGGGGGCTTGGTGTAGCCAGTGGAACTAAGGCCATGAGTCTTCAACCTGATGAAGGACATTCTGGACTGGCTGAAGGTATCTCTCCACTACCTACTCTACCACATCCTCAACCATGTCCTGATACCCATGGTGTGTGAGGCTCACCAGGCTGCCATACACCAGGGTGCCTGCAGGACTGGTATAACCTACATGATCATGGAAGAATGCCCCTGGACAGGCAGAGGATAAACATTCCATGACATGAGACAAATATGGTTGAGATACTCCTAAGAATTCTTGACCTGTGGAAAAAGAAACAGAAGTGGGAGTGAAAGAAAATATAAAAGGACAAAGGAATGCATAATGAAATAAGAAAAAGAGAGAAAAAGACAGAACAGACATAGAAGAAATTCACTAATAAAGTAATATATTGGTGCAATAAAACTTTATTCAAATAAAGGAAAATTCTGGGAAGTGGTTTAGGAAACATGGGAACAATCAGTATATTGCTTTCAACTGGTGGTAACTTTTACATTTGTGATCTACTGATACTAAGGAGATATACTGGTATAACAAAAGTAATGGCAATACAGTTTATATTTCTGGCTGATATAGGTTCTGCTACAATAATGTAGTGAAAGCACTTTACTTCTTCAACCATCTTTGTGAATGAATTACTTATGCTTTTATAGTTGCAAAATAAATAAAAAAAAAACGTGTTTTACTACTTAAAATTTATTTTTTTAAATGTATTTTTTGCATAATCACAAGCACCCTTATTAAGTCCTTTTCGCTCCTGTTTTCCTGGGCTTGACTATAGGATGCCTCCTCTTCTGCTGCTGCATAGAGAACACTTACTGGATGTTTTTTTAACTATGCCAGATCTGTGTTTTACAATAGTTTCGAGATGATTACATTTACTATTCAGCAAGGTACTTAAGTTACTCTTGCATTTACTTAAGATGTACTTTCACATCAGTACACATTTCTATTGAGTTTTGCTATATGCTTGCATTTATTAAATAGGAAAACAACAAAGCACATAATTTTATACTTTCTGTGTACCTAATCCATCCCTGTTAATCAGTATTTCTTTTTCAATTTTCTTTCAACTGGAAGGATTGCATATCTTCCTTCCAAATGTTATATTTTCATTTATCTGTATAGTTTGTCTGTTTGGGGGATGGGTACTTTATGTAGCCTGTGTATACAGTTCCTTTGTAGTTTTTGCTTTCTAGTACACCCTACATACTCTACTTGCAGTTTTAAGTGATATCATATAAATGTGATCTAAACCACAATCTTTTATCTTCCCCTCAGCAAGACTTGCTTTAGAGAAACTATACACATATATAAAATTGTAGAAATTGAAAGAAAGTGACGGCAGTCTTCCAGTTGGGTTTATGATAATTTGCTATTTAATAAATATAATCATATAAGGAGATTAAGTACAAAGGAATACCCATTTAATTAAACAGTGCATTTCTCATAATCCTCTGATCTGGTCATTCACTTGCTAATTTAGCAACCCCCTCAACCTCCAGTCCATAGGTCTCAACCTCTTAAGAGGTCATTGTGGAACACAGACCCTGGCAATGTGTGACAAACAATCAAAGCACCCTACTTTTCCACTGCGCAAAAACACACCATATCCATGGAGCCTGGACAAATCTGAGCAGGATCAGGGACACATCCAGAATTAATAAAGAACACTTAAAATAGTTCTACTATTACCTTGAGATGTTGACAGAATAAGAGAATATGAATTAATATACATTTTCTGAAATAACAGAAGTTTATAATTTTTACTTGTCATTTAAGTGTAATTTGCAATCTTTTCTCCAAAAGTCACCAGTTTTAGGAAGGATTAAAATGGACAGAGGTAAAATTGGAGTCATAATCAAGGACTGGTCAATAAATAAATAAAGGAAAGGAAAGTGAACAAACAATAAGTAACTGAATGCTGACACTAACTTTTACAGACAAAGCCTACTCCTGTCAGAGCCATAGAGTGTACCCATCCAGCCACTTAACTCTGACCAATTAGGAGAACAAAGCAGCTGCAGCTCCAATATAAGTTGACAGCCCCTCAACGTCAGACAGTCAGGCAGGAACAAAAACTCCAAAGCTGTAGCTGCCAGCAGCAGTTAGCAGCCAAGCAAAACTGCTATTATGACTGCCTCACTCCCAAATTAAGTGTCAAAACAAATCTTATTTGGTGGTTGGGTGCACCATCACTGTAGTCTGATGTATTACAGTAGATGTCTGGTGCCTAATTACCCAGTCCCCTGATACTGTGTCCCACTGGTAGTACTGAGTCTCATCCATCCACATCACAATCCGGATAAGGAAACCACAATGAAACCCAATACAGTACTCTATGAAATAAAAAAGTGACCATTTTCAATCTCTGTACCCTGCAATTCCTTTTTTTGAAGGTATTGCAGTGGCGCAAAAACTGGTAGCAGCTTGCAATTGGCCGGTTCTCTACATCCTCAATGGTTCCCTTTGCCTAAGGAGCAGTGACTTGATTGGCTCATATACCACAATGCCAATTGGCTGTAATTGTGTTATATGAGCCAATTAAAAATAACTAAGTGCAATCAGCACTGTTCAATGTAGAACAGCAAAACAGTGGGCTACCTTGATGTTAAATAAGAGCATTCCACACAATCCAGAGCACTTGCTGCTCATCTCCACTCTTTCTAGTGTGTCATGGCTAACTCCGTTCAGCCATATTGTATGAGCAGTTAATATTTTGAAAGAAATGATTGTATTATACAAACATCATATTAACTAATAGTTTGTGACCTACACAAACCAATCCTTTTTGTTAATAAAAATGATCTGAATGTAATACAAGTAATTACTAAGCTAATGATTACAGTAAAAGAAATTATGGGCAATGCAATACATATATATATATATATATATATATATATATATATATATATAAATATCTATCTATATATATATATATATATATATGGATTCCTATTACAAGAACGAAAGTTCACTACTTCAAACTTGTAATAGGAAGCCTCACTTCTGTGAAAGTTCACTTTAACGAAAGTGAACTTTTGCATAAGTGCACTTCACCAAAAACACTGGAGCACAGTGGAGGACATAAAAAACAAGCTATGTCCTTCACTATGGTGTGATAGTTATGGACCTTAAGGTTAGGGCATGAGTTAGGCTAAGAGGATAGTTAGTAAAGCTATCCCCTTACCCTTACCCATGTCCTAACCCTAAGGTTTGTGACTATCGCACCATAGTGGAGGACATTGCTATGTCCTTCACTGCGCTGCAGTTGTCACGGACCTTAGGTTTAGGGCACAGGTCATGGTAAGGGGATAGCCCTATGGGCTATCCCCTTACTATGACCCGTACCCTAACCCTAAGGTCCGTGACTACTGCATGGAAGTTCAGTACACCTGTTCGTTGTACTGAACTTCGCGTAAGTGCACTTTCGATTAAGTGCACTTTCACTGCAGTGAGCATTCCATGCACTATTTCGTATTAGTGAAAATTTGATCTAGTGTATGGAACCCATATATATATATATATATATATATATATATATATATATACACACACACACATATATAAGAATCCACAGATGTACTGTTTGGTAGTCAAAGATACACCCTTGGATAAAATGCATAAAAAAACAAAAAGGCAATCGCCAGGCTGACTATCATAAAACTCTTCTTTAATAAAAGTCTTCTATATTAAAAATGAGAAATAAAAACTTGAAATGGCAGGATAAGGATAAACACTTTTGGGTTAAAACCTTCTTCAGATCTGCCATTAGAAGGTAAAGTTAAACATTTATGGTTGAAGCTGACACATCAAATTTGCTCCTTTTAGACACCACCTTTTTGTTATCCAATCAGTGTCTGCCACCCAAATCTACACCTCTTCAATGTGGATAGGGTCACACTCAGATCAAATGTCCAATAAGATTGTGATTCTGTTTTCCAGCTACTTGCATAATATTATAATAAACTTAACAAATCAAATGACTTCTTTCAAAAACTGCCTATTAGTTGATCAATCAGTGTCTTCTGAGTGAATCTACATTTCTTCAATGTGGATAGGTCCACACTAAAGTCAAATGCCCAACAGAATTGTAGTTCTGTTATCCATCTAATCACACAGTGTGGTAGCAGGATTTATTTTCATTAGACTTAATGTCATAGACAGAAGATCTAAACTACAAGTCCCTACAATCTCTCCTACCTCCCAGACCATTCACTTACTTGCGAGTTCCCAATGCTCAGATCCATAGCTCTTAAATGACTCCTCACTTCCTGCACGTGTTGCTCAAACCTCAACAATTCGTGCAACCTAACACACTTAGGTTCATCTAAAACTTGCTATAACTCTGCCACCCTATCTATCTCAGACACATCCACTTTTACATCCCTCACAACCTCACAACTCTCACCATTACCCGTAGACAGCTAAGGCACCACTGTCAAAGCTCTTTTGAACCTTCTGTTAGCAGCTCCTGTCATCTTGCATGATTGCTTCCCTACACTGTCACTACTCTGGTTTTCTAGCACCTTATATTTTTGGATATTTCCTGTCTGCTGTTTTGTTGAAGGCTCCAGCTGTGACTACTCCAGGGCTTCTACATCTCTAGACAGTTCATCTGCCTGGGACACTCTGTGAGCTCAATGCTCCTTCAGAAATTGCATATTGAACCTTTGAAAAACAAAACGCAACAATGAATATCTTCAGCAATACTCCATTTCCCCAGCTCCTTGCCTCCCTCTAAAAATACTACCCACACCTTAGAAAACCAGTCACAAGTTCTCATTCCCAAAACCAATAACTAAGCAGACCTAATAACTACCACAAACTTTAAGTCAAACCCCAAGATAATCCTATGTAGAAAAATTGACTTACTAATGTAGCAATACCACTGCCCCAGTGTCTGGGGTGAGTATGTCAAAATAGGCTAACATCTTCCCTCAAACCTGCCAGCACCATTAACTTGCAACTTGCACCAAATAGAAATCCCTATTGTAACTTTACCTTTCTTTCTTCTCCAACTGTGTGCCCGTGTGTGTGTGTGCCCGTGTGTGTGTGTGTGTGTGTGTGTGTGTGTGTGTGTGTGTGTGTGTGTGTGTGTGTGTGACTCCCTACCTTAACCACTAAGACTGCTGGTAGTAACTGACCAAAATATCCCCATTGAATCAGGGGGCAACTATAAACCTCAACCTCAGTGCCAAAATCCATATATTTCAGCTGTCAAAACATACCAGTAACCTCACTGGTTATCTATCAAAAAACTTTCCAAAAAAAGGTTATGAACTGTAAACACTACTGTATGCTGCTGATCTTCTATTAAATATAAGAAAAATATGGTGGTAAGTCACCCAGGTACTGCATCATATAATCAGCAGATAAATTGAATATGCTTGACTTCCAACTACTGAGAGAATGTGTGTGGCACTGCACACCACTCCTACTCTTCACACTTCACTATAGCTCTTAACAAATCAAGGACATATCTCAACAGAAACAGAGACAATCCAGAAATAATCAGGGACAAAATAGGACACGTTTAAAATATTAATACTATTAATCTGAAACATTGACAGAATAGGAGAATGAAAATGAGAAGCATTTTTCAAAAGTAAAGGAAGTCTATAACTTCAGTAACTGTAATTTTTCATTAAGTGCAATTCACAACTTTTTTTACCAAAAATCATCTGCTCTAGAATGGGTTAAGAGGGACAAAGCTAAAATGAGTCAAAATCAGGGATATCCTTGAAATTCAGAGACAGCTGAGAGGTATGTCCTGCCCCACCTGATAACCTGCCTTAGTTGATTGTCGATAGTTCAAACGTTTTTTTTTTTTTTTTATATACCCAACATGCCTTGCAGAACAGCTGCTATTTGATACCACTTGTTGGCCTCCTAAAATGCCTTTGCTTCCTCAGTCTGCTTGGCTTTACTTTTTTATTTTGGAAAAGTAGCCCACTTTAACATGGAGAATATGTGCTCGGCACCCACAGCTCCAACAAAAATCTAACAAACAGAAGCAGTAGGCAGAAGCTATAGCCTACACTCCATTACCAGTTCAAAAAAAAAACTGTGATCATTCCACTCACCAACAAGCACAAGGAAAATGCATGTAAACTCCCCCCATTCCACCAAGCAAGGCTTAGCCAGGCAACGACAGAAACATGAGACCCATGCTGAATCCCATTCCTGAGTTGGAGTTTTGACTGTTTGCCAAAATTCAGGACTATTTTTGCATCTTGTTTTATCTGAACTGGATTTGGTCCTGTTTGTCAAGATTAGTGACTCCCTTCTGATCCTGGGGCTGTGTCACTACATGAAACTATTTTCTTTACTGGTATTTTTATGCATCATGTTTCCACACTATTTTTCGGTTTACAAGTTTTCTTTTCAGTGTGGTTGTGTCTACCAAGGACTTTGTTTCAGTGGATGAATTCAGCTGAAAGCTTTCCAAGACATTTTCATTGGAGTGTGTTATTTACACCCAAAGGTTCCAGGACATTTTCCTTTCTCCTTTACTTGGAGAAACATATTACTAGACTAGTCCAAATTTCACCATGGATTCTTCAACTGGTGCATGTTCTAGATCCAAAAAGGATCTTGCTGCTCCAGTTTCTATACATTATGAAGGACTGGAGATTGTTCCTATGCAGGCTGATCTCACAGAGATTATCGGGTTGCTTTCTCAATAATTTTGGCAGATCACCGGCTCTTTCCAAAAACTGAACAACTCAATTATTATGGGACTGGGAGGGCAGAAGTCTCCGCTGATAGGAAGTAACATTTGCCTGCAGTTTAAGGAACAGAATGTTGGAATTTCGAATAGCCCAGGACAAATGAATGGATCCTGTGATGTGTATAGTAACCCAAGTTTTTGTGGGAACTCTTCTACATAAAAATGAAGTTTTCAGGACTGTATTAATATGGAATTCTCTTTTTGCCCATTTCAACAACAGCAGCCTGCTAAAAGCTTTCAAACCAAACCATGAACTAGAAGCAAAATTAAGTAAGGTACATAATTTACAGTGTGATAACAAATATTTAGCCAAAAGTTTCAGAGTGAAAATGGTACCTAAAGGTTTGAGAATGTATAAATTCCCAAATGGGATAACAATGAGCAGTGATGAGCTTGTTGAACTTTTGGACATGTTTGATAGGAATGTGTTTGAACTCATGCAATTTATTACCAGACTTAATAATGCTAAAATAAGTTCTTTACTAGAAGAGGTAAATACACTTAATAATGAAATTATTGATGACTTGTTATTTGAAGTGAACATTTCAAAATGCGATAGTATTTTGAACAAAATTGATGAACAGGTAAAGATTAGTTTACTTAGGAAGCAGAAAAAAAGTCTCTAGGGACCAAGAGGATTGTAAATCCAAAATAGCTTACCCTTTTCTGAAAGCATATTTTATTACTCAAAGGGAATTCATGTATTTAGGAGGTTGAAATCAAGGTATGGGGATGAGCACACAGACAATAGGGATGAAGAGAACAGTGGTTGGGTTGAAGAACACATGCACAACACATTGGACCTTAGGACAAACGATATTAATGATTATTATTATGAGTTTCCACCTTTGAGATTATCACAGAGAACAGGTAATAGGTTGACACAGCAGAATATTTTAGATCACCCACCTACCCTGAAGGGGCAGAGGAACTATGGGAGGAAACAACAGTGGAAAAGGAACAACCACAGCAAATATTAAACTCTACCATTAGATGGGACTTTATCTACATTTCTTGGGAAAATGTTAACTCACCAGGGATTTAATATGTTTAACTATATGGGGCTTACAATAGACAAAACTTATTTTACATTATTTAAAAAAGGTTTCAAGTTTATTCCAGCACATGACACAGATATTGCAGATACTTTAACTGAGTTCAAATTAAACACTAGAAAACTCAATTTACAAATGATGTTTAGAGATCAGCACCTTGGGGAAGATATGGCTCAGGGGAACAGGGGGTTCAAAAAAAGGGAGTACATTTAACCTAACCCGCCACCCTACTATAGCTACTTTTACGAACCTGTTTAGTAAAGATATACATAGTACACTTATACAATGCAATAAAAGGACATTTAACTTGACAAAAGAAGAAAGTGCACTTATGAGAGAATTAAGAGGTAATAATTCCCTTAGAATCATGAAGCCATATAGGGGTGGAGGAATTGTAATTGTTGACAAAATGGATTACAGTTGCCAAATTAACAATATGTTGCATGATACAGATAAATACAAGACTGTATCTGTCAATGAAATTAACATAGCACACAGGGAAATTCAGCTTTTCCTTGAAGATTCTTTACTTCAAGGGGCTATAGATGAAGATCTGTATAGATTTCTGGTTAACCCCCACTCAACTATCCCTAACTATTTGGGATTCCCAAGGTTCATAAAAATATCAATAAAACCCATATAGGCTGATAGTTGCATTGCATCGTAGTTCCACTTACCCACTGGGTGTTTTTGCAGATAGAATTCTTAAGAACCCTTTGAAGTCTATCAACTACCTACTTAAGGATTCCTGGGATTTCCTGGGTAAATTTAAACAAGAACAGTACACAAATGATTGCTGTTTTTCCACAATAGATTTAGTGACTTATTTTCTTCTATTCCACACAAAAAGGGTTACCACTATTTCATGAGGCTATTTTGTAGCTTACAACTTTGAGTAACACTATGGTTAACTTTGAAATAGACGTTATGGAACTTATTCTGATGAATAATTTTGTGTCATTTGAGGGGGAATACTTCAGGCAAGTAAAAGGAGTGGCTGAGTGGGCAAGTTGTGCCCTGATTTATGCCAACCTCGTAATGTATAGTTGGGAGAAATTCAATGTATTACAGTCAAGATTTATCACGCAGTGGGATCATTGTTTACATTACCTTGACAATATTTTTTGTTTTGTGGAAGAACAAGGATCAGTGTTGTGAAGAATTTATTATTTATATTAACAATATTGTCCCTTTTTTAAATTTACTCATGCACACTCAGTTCTTGAGATTAATTATTTAGATGTTACCATCTACAAAGATGTCCACATAGATTGCTTTAGCTCTAAAGTGCACAGAAAGCCTACATTTTCTAAAAGCTACCTGGACTTTAACAGTTGCCATCCTGAGAACACCAAAAAGAATATATTTAAGGGACAACTAGTCCAGGGAGCAAGAAAAAGTTCAAACATTATGAATTTAAAGATAGAATTGAGTAACTTTTTTCAGATGTTTTTAGACAGAGCTTAGCTACAGGAATTACGAAGAGATATCAGTTAAGAAATGCTTGGAGGATGGGGGACTAAATTCAAACCACACCTGCAGTGTAGTGAATGTACCCCACCCCAGTGAACATCTAGAACTGACTCACAACAAACATTTATTAACACCATGGTAGTGCCATATAGATGTGATGTGATAAGCATTAAAGAAAATCTTTCTAGAAACTGGATTATTTTTAGAAGTAACCCAGATTTGAACAATGTGTTAGGTGAGACTCTAGCCTTTGTCTATAAAACAGGAAAGAATCTTAAATTCTTATTTGAACACCTTAAAATTACATCTGGTATATATGGTAAATGGACAACATGCTCTGGGATGTGCAATCAATGTGGTTTTATTTTAGAGAGTAAACTGGTTGAAGTTGGATACCCCCCAACCACAGTCTACCTCAAGGAAGGGAATTGTAGCACCAGAGGGGTTGTTTTTCCCTGCTATATGCCAAGGGTGTAATTATTTTTATGTTGGTAAGACAGAAAGTAATCTTAGAAAAAGTATATAAGAGCACATCCACATGATTGCTAAGGCCAACCTAAATAATACTTTATATAAGCACACCCTAACATGCCCTAATTTTACATGCTACAGATTTGCTATTCTTGATGTTATAAAGATACAAACTAGGGAAGATTGGTGGGAGGCCCAGCTTGAAAAAGGTGAAATTTATCAAGACCAGTGACTCCCTTCTGACCCTGGGGCTGTGTCACTACATGAGGCTGTTTGCTTTACTAGATCCGAGTCAGATCAGCCTCATAGGCAAAGCAAAAAAAAAAAAAAAGATTTTTTTTGTTGAAAATCTCACCAAAGAATGGATGAAGGCTAAATGGTGCACACTGCATACTTCAATCTGACTAAATCTTTTGACACGATTCCCCTCCCATGCATAATAGATAAGCTAAATAAACTGGGAATAAACCCCTATTTCACCCACTGGATTGCCATCTGGCTCACAGATAGGATGCAAGAAATCAAAATAGGGGAAATTACCTCAACAAAGTAACCAGTCACCAGTGGAGTCCATCAGAGTTCTGTGATGAGACCTCTCTGATTTGGCATCTACTTTTCTGAAGTAAAGGCCAATACCAAAGGGCTCTGGCTGACTAGGTTCGATGACTATAAGCTAGAATCCCCAAATGACTTTGACGTCCTGCAAGAAGGTCTGTCCCAAATAAATAACCAGTGGAAAAGTCATAGACTGAAACTTCAAACCAAAAAAATGCATTACTGTATCCTTTGGGAAGTCATCTACCCCAGGGAATTATCACATTAACAATAATCCTCTACAAGCTGACCCAGTTGTTTGGGATTTGGAAACTTATGTATGCAGTGAATCTAACTTTTGACGAGCATGTGTCCATTGTTGTATAAAAGTCCTTCTATACTGCATAGCTTATAAACAAAGGTATTATGTCTAGATCTAGGGATGTCATTGCCCCTCCTTTATTCAGCCCTCCTTAGACCAGTCATTGAATATAATGCCCCCTTTGGCAAGTATGTGTCCAGACACATGCTAAAACTCAAACTCACACAAGGCCTAAACATCATATCCCACATGGACCAACTCAAAGCCCTGTCACTGTACTCAGTATCCTACAGACTGATAAGAAATTACCTGTATCTGGCATACAAGGCATCCTTCAACCCAATACACTTGGATTTACAGCACATCAGCAAGTCATAATGGCATCAGAAATACTCAGGATCTAAACCTCTTCTGCAACATCAACAGAATGATTTGGAGGGACAGGTATAGACCACTGCTCTGGAACAGATTCCTCTATCCACATAAAACAAAATTCATCCCTGTCCATATTCAAGCACAACTAGGATCTATGGATGGGAAACTGAACATTTAACCCAGGACTGCTCCTGTACTACTTGTGGACAGAAGCAGCTCCTAAATGCTTTATCCCTTTCCTGGGTACCCTCAAATTATCTATGGTATGATCACAATTATTCTCATCAGTAGTAATATTATATATAATTATTGGCCATGAGATAGGTAAGGCCAATCTATAACCAAATGAGGTAGATTAATTCAAGCATAGTAATGGAAATTGCCTAGGCTTAAAATAGTTCACAAGGGCAGCTAGCCTAGTACTTACTCTGTACCTATGCAGGTTGTAAGTATGTGAAAAAATTCAAAATAGGGTAAGAAACTTGTCTGTGTGGGAAATTTTCAATCCATGTATATCTAGCTAATCACTGTATATTAATCAGATCAGATAATAGTAGTAGAAGTAAAGAACCTAAACTCGTCCTACATCAAAAAAATAATAATAAAAATAATAAAAATATATAATTTGAAATATTATACAGAATTACTAAGTATTCAAAAGTAATCCAAGCAGGGTAGAAAGTCTGTTTCCAGTCGGAAATCCTTTATGGATTACTTAAGCTCGCGACTTCTACTACCATTATCTGATCTGATTAATATACAGTGATTAACTAGATATATATGGATTAAAAATCTTCCACACAGAGAAGTTTCTTATACTGTTTGGTTTTTGGATCCACTATACTGGTTTAGTGGGTTGTTTGAGACTTTGGGGATACCACAGAGATTACTTGTTTTATTTTATGTGAAAAAATTCAATACTTTGGTTAGATATCCCCCTATTTTTCTTTATGTAGTAAGAAATCATTGATCATTGCCCTAGATATCACTCACATTTCCTGTTATAGGATTGTAAGGTTTTTATTATTTTCAGAAAATATGCTGTTTCAGTATTCAGAAGGGATAGAATAAATTGCTGCTGTTTCCCTTTATAAATGTAGCATTAAACTGTCTCTATCTATCTATCTATCTATCTATCTATCTATCTATCTATCTATCTATCTATCTGTCTATATATCTATCTATCTCTGTAATCAAAACAGCATGCTTACATACATGCACACATACCTACATGCATACATACATACATACACTTAACATTGTGAAAATCGATCTAGAAAGTGAGCAAAAAATATTATTACAGCTGCTGTTTGGTAGAAAGGACAAGTTTTATGTATACTGTGCCCATATCTGCTTTTATATTTTATCTCTTCTCTGTTTGCAGAAAGAAATGACTTCTCTCCTTGATTTAATTTACAGTTTATATTTATATCTTGCCCCAGCCATCTCATGTCTTTTAACTCCCGTTCTTATGGAATCTGTTCACAAAACAATTTACAGTGAAGAAGACTTTCTCTGTTTCATGGCTCCCTGTGACTCCATTGAAATTGCAAAGGCATTCAGTGTTGGGAAATTAAAATGCAGACTAACTTATTTAAAAGCATGCTATACGGCAGCTTAAGAAATCATTGTCGAACTTCTGCTTAAAGAGGGTTTTCATGAATATGTATAAATATTCTAAAGCTGATGACCTTGTGATGCAGAATAAAATTGTCTGTTGTCTCTGATCTTGCAATAAATAACGCAATGAATGTAAATCTCATGCAGTGCAGTCACAGTATTCTGTTCAGGTCTGACTGCAGATGAAATTTCTGATTTTAAATGGAATATACTATTTCTGTTTACCTACTATGTTTCCAGGTCCATCACAAATGAAAATACAAAATCAGTTTCTGTCTTTTTTAATAAAGTCATATTGTTTTATGGAAGCAGTTCTTTCTATGAGCATTATGGGCATGATCATTTTATCTGTGTTTTCGTAATGTGTGTGAAATCTAGTTTTCCTTACTTGCATTTTACTTTTCCAAGGCAAGATCTGTGTATAAAAAATAGTTGAGCTTTTCCTGTGTCTTAAACTTAGAATTCACGGAAGACATTAATGCTCTTTGAGTATGTTTATTCTTCTGACTAAATTAGAACTAAGCAATATGTAATTCTTCACAACTAAGCTGAGACAGTCATATGATCTATGTTTAAAATACGGTATTACTACACTTATAGCAGCATTACATCCCGTCTATATAAAACTATAAAACTAGGAACTCTGCTATAAAATATCACACCTTCTCTCTCTCCCATTGCTCAAGGCTCCTCAGCTAGAAATGTGCTTAAACCAAAATTTGAGTACGAACCCCCACTAATATCTTTTTACTTGAACAAAAATATACATGAACTACAGACAGCCATTAATAAAATATGCAGATTAATCCTTCAAGCAGATAGCAGCACTCATCACTATCCTGATGGAATGCTTCAGTTCTTTTCCATCACAAAGTAGAGCTAGGATTGCAATTATTTAAAATAATCAAACTTAGACAATGTGCACCGTTAAAAAATAAATTACTTGTAGGGTAACAAACTTATGACCCTACGGATGACCTTAATGAATATCTAATACTACCTAGTTCCCATTATAAAATCTCTATGGGTGAAATAACTTTTCCTAAACTCAGACCAGATACCTGTAGCCACTTCCCTGCAGACATAAGGAAAGATACTACATTAGAAAGTACAGCTGACTAAGTCCTACTTACCTGTAACAGTACATGTTCGAATTCTTCTCTGCCTAAATGGCATTTTGGGTTATCTGCCAAGGTAACCCAGTACTGGCCAACTTTCAAAAGCTCAGGATCCCCTCCCTCTCTCTTCCTATGACAGTTGATTGGCTGAGCATATCCTAAGAGGGAAGCCTTTTGCCTTCAGAGGTAGTGAGTGTTCAGGCTTTTTCACTTCCACAAAAAAGGAGAGAAAAGTACCTGAAGCTAGAGTCATCTAGCAAGATTAAATTTGCAGTCAGTCATGATACCACATAAAAACCAAATCCAACAAAAACCGAATCAAAGAGGTTGAAACCCATCTCAACTACAGACAGTCTGGAGGATTGCAGGTGGGTGCTGCCACTGAGTCAGTGAGAAATTTGAACATCTAGTGTTACAGGTAAGTAGGACTTACACAACTGTACTATGTTCAGCACTCCCTCTGCTTCAGTCAAATTTTGAGTACGTTCCCAAAGCTTACTGTACCTATGAGTTGTGTCGCTTATTTCATGCATTCAAAATAGAGAATGAAGCGGTGTATTGGCTCAAGACATATATTGTACATAAACATGTCAGAAACTATAATTAGAACTTTTATTTAAGCTAACTGATTCACTCATTCCTTCAAACACACTCGCATTTGCATCTCCATTCATGACTGAATTCACTCTGGCTGACTATATAAAATGGCACTGTTCTTGCACGTGCTTACTACTTATATGCATGTGCTATCTAGCTACAGTGGCTCAACAGGAACATTACGCATAATGACCTACATCCTCCCTCTTTGATTTGTTTGACATGCAGTAGGACAACAAGACAATCTGCTAGATAACATTTCAATATTAATAACAAATCAGAACTACTAGTAAAATGGACAAAATCCCAAGACTCAGCAAATTTATTGAACTGGTGGCTTGAAAACTGTGTACCATTATCAGATATAACGTTGTACGGACTACCATGGACAGAAAAATGTCTGTTCAATTTTTTTATGACAGTGCTAGACATTAATTAAGTAAGGAAGAAGGTCAATTTCAAACCAATTTGAATAAGAGTCTACTAACACTAAGTAACGTTGACCATTCCATTCGAAAATACCAATAGTAACTGTCGACCATGGTAATTCAGGAATCTGGTGTAGATGAAGTGGTTCTTTTTGTTGTTGTGATTTAGTACTATTGCAAATAGAACATGCTACAGTTTCCTTCTCTTTATTTTTTGACACTGAAGGCCAAAATGCCATGCCCTTTGCTCTTCTTTTGGTAGAATCAGTACCCAGGTGTCCATGATGCAAAATCTGGATATATTCCTGTTGTAATGCTGAAGAAATAATAACTTTAGGACCTTTCATGATGAATCCATCTTCCATTATGAGTTTATCTCAGTATGAAATATATTTCTGGACGTTAAGTGGTAGACTGGTTTGTTACACTGGCCGTTCTTGACTGATAACTGTTTAAGCTTCAGGAGAGCAGGGTCTAAAGCTGTGTGATTTCTGAGTTCATCAAGACGTGATGAGGAAAAATGTTTGACTTCCATGACTTCGAGGTCTGTTTTCTCATTGTCATGCTGTTCTCTTGTTTACCTGGATGCTCTTGACAAAGCGTCTGCAAGGTATAAATGTTTGCATTTTGTATAAACAATATTGAAATTGTACTTTTGCAGTTTAACATCATGCATTGCAGACAATGGCTTTTTCAGAAGTGTCATTAGAGGTTGGTGATCAGTCTCTATTTGAATAGGTTTGCCATAAATATAATCATGGAACTTTGGACATGCAAACACTACTGCCAAAAGCTCTTTTACAATTTCCGCATACTGATTCTCAGTTTGGTTCATAGGTTCATAGGTAGGTACTAGGCTATTGGCCCTGGGGCCTATACAAGCCCAGCCCAAAAGGTACCCTGGCTTTTGCCACCCATGAAAATTATTTTCCTGTGCCACTGCTGACCAGAGCCACAGAGGTGATCCCTGGGGTGAATTTCCTATTTCCCATCCAATCATCAAGAGTTTTCTTGAAGAGTGCTAATGAGGAGCTTTGCTTGATATAGATAGGTAGTTTATTCCAGAGTATGGGAAGTCTCTGGGACAGGAATCTATCCCTTCGGCATGTTCTGTTTATTGTGGTGACAAGGTTTAGGTCCCTAGAGCGTGTAGCTCAGAGGGATTGGGAGTTTTTTAGTGGAGCATGTCCAACAGCTCTGGGTTTGACATAGCTTTGTATGTTAGGACGAAATTACCTCTGAGTAGGCGATATGCGATGGAGTAAAGCTGGAGTTTTTTGAGACGGTCTGTGTAGGGCATCTGTTTGAGGCCGGTAATCCTCTTTGAGAGGTATTTCTGCGGCCTTTCCAGTTGTTGTAGATGTCTTGTGAGGTACATACCAAAAGGGGCGTTGTACTCTATAATGGGTCTAATGAGTGATGAGTAGAGGGAAACAATGACCTCTTTTTTTCCTGGATGAGAAACCTTTTGTGATGAGGTGTGCCAATTAGAAGGATTTCCTGACTACTGTGGCGATGTGATTATGAAAGGAGAGACTACTGTCCACCTGTGTCCCAAGGTCTCTTATCACACTTTCGGTGTTAAGTATACTACCGGCTATGTTGTAGGTCATGGGTACAGAGTTTTTACCAAAGGGGATGACAATGCAATTTTTGGTATTGAGCTTGAGGCCATGGCTTTGACACTAGGCATCTGTCTCAGTGAGGCCCTTTTGTAGGATGTCCACATCGTTAGGAGTTTCAATTATGGTTCCTAGTTTACAGTCATCTGCAAACTTCATTAGCCAAAGACCTTCTGTGTTAGCCTGTACTTCAGAGAAGTAGATACCAAACAGGAGAGGACCCAGGACTGAACCCTGGGGTACTCCACTTGTCACTGGTCTGAAGTCGGATTTGGAGTCTGCTACTTTCACAGTGTGGGTTCTGTCAGTGAGCCAGTTGGCAGCCCATCTTGTGACATAGGGATTTATACCTAGTTTAGTGAGTTTATCTATAATTCCAGAGTGGTTAAAGTTCTGGACACATAGGCTACTGGTATGCCTTCTTGAAGATATGCTGCACCAAGACCATACTTTGAAGGACTGCATGAAAGAATTACAGGTTTGTGAACATCATAATATTTCAGCGTGGGTGGATTGGCAATTGTCTGTTTCAGAACATTAAATGCCTTTTGATGTTGTGTTAACCCATACCAATTTACATTTTTGTGTGTCAACTCATGTAATGATGCTGAAAGTTCATTCAGGTCTGGGTTGAACTTTCCTAAATAGTTGACCATACCTAAAAACATTGCAAACAGGTTACATTGAGTGGAGGTGTCACCCAAGAATTGTAGCTTGCTTAGACAGACCTGGTTGTAAGCCAGAACTAGTAAGCAAATGACCCACATAAGTAACTTCTCTCAGCTTGAATTTTCATATCTGAAGATTCAGTTTAACACTGACTTCACATGCATGGTCAAGAACGTTCTTGAGGTTTCTATCATGTTCATCTTCACCATTGCCCACTACAATAATGTCATCTACTATGATAACACATGGATAACCTAAAAAAATGTTTTCCTTCTCACATTGAAATAATTCCCTGACAATTTATCCCAAATGGCATTCTCAAACATCTGACCAAATGGTGTACTAAAAGTGGTTAACAATGAAGATTTGTGATTCAGTGAAATTTGCCAAAATGAACTTTTTCCCTCTAAGACTGAAAAAACAGTGATATTTGGTATAAGAGCTGTTACTTCTTCTACTGTGCACATTGGATGATGAGTACTTTTAAGCACTTTGTTTAAATCTCTGGGATCAAACAATCTGAGCTTTTCTTTCGAGCTAAGACCATGGAGGATACCCATTCAGTCAATTCTTCTACTGGAGTTATCATACCTAAATTCACCATTTTGTCTAGTGCTGTTTTCACTTTGCTCTGTATTGTTACCAGCACCTTATTGGCTGGTCCAACAAATGAGCTTACTTCATGGTTTAATTGCATGGAATATGTGACTGGTAGTTTACCAAGCTTGTATTTGAAAATATCAGCAAACTCATGAAAAATATTCTGTGTAAAAGTATCATAATGGTTCAGATTTATATGGCAGATATTAAACTAAATCAGTCCCATTCTCAAACTGTCATTGAGGCCTAACAGTGACTGCATGTGTGTTTTAACCACATAAAACTACAAGTCATAGCTGTTCCCAGCAGAATGGCATGTGAGAACTACTGCGCCAACAGTTTGAATCTCTTCACTGCCATAAACAACAAGTTTTGCACACTTTGCTGAATCAAGTTTCTCACCAGCTCTTACTCTGGCAAACATTTGTGCTGATATAACATTGCACTTGGACCCAGTGTCTACTTTAAGCTCTATGGGTTTTCCATTAATCTGAACAATGCAAAATATTTCTCTCTTTGCTGCCAGATTACCAGTTGGGTGATAGTTCACTGTATTAATTGTTTCATTAATCACAGGGACACCATCAACATAGAAAGTTTGCTTGTGGCTTTCTAACTGATCTACTTGCTTCTTTGGATGCTCTCTTTTATTAAAAGTATGTGCATCTTTAGACTTGCAAAGCCTTTTGAAATGGTTCCACTTTTTACATTGTGACATTGCTGACCAAAAGCTAAGCACTTTTCTCATTTAGGCTCATGATTACCTCCACAATTATGACAGTTAACAATAAAGATTACCTGTAGCTGTCCCATTTGGTTTATCATTAAAGGTGGGTACTGCCATGCCCTTTGATTTATACCCCTTTTTCATCTTAGCTTTATGTTGTACATTATCAGCATTAACACTGTTAGTTAGAGCAAGCACATTTTTCTCATTCGTAAGCATATTCTTGAGCATCTTTGTAATATATATTTGACAAATCTCTGTGGCTTTGCTCAATGTTAAATCACTATGTCAAAGCAAAATGTTCTCTATGCATCATTATTAAAACCGCACACAAGTCTGTCCTTTATAAGCTCATCTCGCAAATCACCAAATCTGCAATTTTTGCTTTATTTCTCAAGTCAGTAATCTATGCTGCTACAGTTTCACCTGGCTTTTGATTTCTTGTGTAAAATGTGTGCCTTTCCATTGTAATATCCATTTGAGGGTTATACATTCTCTAAATTTATGTTTTAAGCACTATTTTAGCTTGTGCAACAATATGGTGGTTCTCCCCCTCCCCTGCATACTCGGCAGGTGCATGCACAAATGAGCGTTCCCTCTCAATGGCTTATGAGCCTGCTAAATTAAGAAGTATGAATGCCTTTGTATGTGTGTCCTTATCAAAAAAATCAGCCTGTATGAAAATATCATATTCTTGTTCAAACAGTCTCCAATTCTCAGCAATATTGTTAACAAACACTAGCTGTTCAGGTATGCAAAATCCTTCTGCCATCACAACAAAATATGTTTAAACATGATCATAGATTAGGCACTTGTAATTATGCAAGATGCACAACAATCCCTTTGAAAAGGCTTCACTTAGACACTGCAAACACTGTGAATATTTCAGAAACTTTGGACACTTTGAATAGCTTTAATTAAAGTAAGAAAGTAGTACATTGCAAAGAAATGTGGTCATATTAGCTTTTTCATACATCTTAAACATTTCAGAAGTTATTTTGAACACTTTCATATTTACTTTGAATACTTTTATCAGTATGTTGCAATTTTGGACATTTGGTTTATCTCAGTAATTATTTTGAATGTTTTGAAAGCTTGGAATAGCATTTGGTGACTGAAAAATCATTTAAATGAATTTAAGTACATTTGAATAACCACTGGCTTGTCTGCGAGTTCACTCCAGTATATTCCTCCTCTTCTCACTGTGCACCTCATTGCCTGTGTGTTGCTTCAGCTTCAGATCCCATTCTGGCAAAATGTCGCTTGTCTCATGCATTCAAAAGAGATTATGAAGTGGTGTATGGGTTCAATATATTTATTGTATATAAACATGTCAGAAACTGTAATTAGAACTTGCATTTAAGCTAACTGATTCACTCAATACTTCAAACGCACTCACTTGTACATCTCCATTCATGACTGGGTTCACTCTGACTGACTGTACAAAATGACACTATTCTTGCACATGCTCCATACTTACAGGCACATGCTATCAAGTTAGAGTGACTCAATAGGAACATTACACATAATGATCTACAGGTGGAAGGATCCAGGAGCACCTGGAAGATGGTCCTAGCAAAGCCTACTCGGGACCTTGAAAAGGAATCCCATTTGTAATGCTTTATGAAGGTCTGAACAGAGGACCAGGTTGCAGCCTATAGAATGCTTCTAGGGTCCACTCCTTTCCAATATGCCATCAAAGGAGATAATGGCCTTAACCTTGCCTGGGAGAGATTTACCATGGTGGGAGAAACAGAAAACAACAGCATAAGGCAACCATTGTGCAATAGTTTACTTAAGAGACGGGTTAATCTTTCTTAGTCCTGGTATCTGAGGCAATCCAGCATTCTTAAGGGGCTTTTTTCTGTTAAGGTAGTACCTTAGCTGCCTGTATGTATCCAAGGTATGTACAATCTTTTCTCCCTTGTTTTGGATCTGGATAGAATATTGGGAGATTGATGGCTTGATTCAAGGTAAATGCAGAAACAGCTATAGACATGAGTGATGGATTAGTGCATAACACAAACCCTGTCCTTGAGAAAAATCAGACAGAGTTGACCCATCATGAGAACTTGCAGTTCAGAAATTAACCTTGCAGATGTCAGAGAAATGAGTAAGACAGTCTTCCAAGTAATGAACCACAAATCTGTCTGAGGGACAGATTCAAATGGAGGTAAAGTCAATTCTTCAAGAACAAAGTTGAGATCCCAGAGAGGAGGAATTTAGTTTTGAGGGAGTCTCACCTTTCATAAACTGTTTGACCACAAAGAGACAAAATTTGCGATCCATGGGCAGACATGCAGAGAAGGCAGAAAGATTCACTGTATAGAAGTGTACAACAAGTCATCTGTAAGAAACTCACACAGATATTTCAAAACCAGAGGAGTAAAAAACATTTTCCAACCTCTGGTATGGTCTAGGCACTACCTAGAAACCTTCTCCACTTGTAAATGTAAGATCTTCTATAGTTGCAGGTTTTCCTGCCTCCTTAAATATCTGTTGAACATCCTCATGGAACAAGTGCCTAAAAATGATCAAAATAGAATCATCCAGGTTATCAGTTGCAATTGCTCTAAGTTGGGGTGTACCATTCACTCCCCATGCTGAGTGAGCAGATCCAGCCTATGAGGAAGTTTGTGGTAATTGCCCTTTTTCATTCACATTAAAAGCGAGAGCCACCTTTGCCTGGGTACAGAGGAGGTTACCACAATGATTTTTCCAGTTCCTTCTGAATCTTTAGAAGTACCTTGGGAATCACTGAAAAAGGTGGAAATACATACAGGAATACTTCCGAAGATGAGATTGATATAAAGTCTGTCTTCCAATCATGGCTATAAGGATATCTTGCACAGAAATTTTTTCACTTGCCTGTTTTGAAAGGAGGTAAACAGATCTACTTGAGGTGTTCCACATATCTGGATCAAGTCCTGTAAGACCTCTGCATGGAACTTCTTCTTGAGAGGGCCTGTCCAGGATCTGGTTAGTCTGTTTGCCATAGTGTTTTGCTCTGATGGAATGCTTGAGGCCTGAAGAGTCAGAAAATGCAGTAGAGCAAACTCCCAGGCTATCATTGCCAACTGACAAAGAGGGTATGAGGTGGTACCCCTTTGCTTGTTCAGGTACTGCATTACGGTAGTGTTGTCTATGACCACTAGAAGAGGACCTGGAGTCCATAAGTGTTGAAGAACTTTTAAGGCATGATTCACTGACAACATCTATTTTATTCTTATGTGCTTTGATTTGTCCTGAGGACCCACACACCTTGAATTTGAACTCTTGTGAAAAATGCTCCCCATGCAAAATCTGAAACCTCTGTTTGAACAGATTTGACTGGTGTATGAAGAGAGAGAAAGGTAGTCCTAGAGTCATAGATAGTTGGTCCATGCACTGCTGCAGTTCCTGTTTCCCAAAATCCAAGGGATGAAAGTGCTGAGTCCAATAATTCTTCAAGTACCACTGATTTATTTCTGATGTGTAGCCCAGCTAGTGTTATCATGAAGATCACTGATGCCATGAAGCCTAGAATATTGAGGAACTCTTTTACTCAGGCTACATTTAATAGAGAGAATTCAGAACTTTGTCTTCTAGCAGGAAGGCCTTCACTTTTATTGTGCCTATCAAACACTCCAGGAAAACAATTCATTAAGATGGTATGAGTAAGGACTTTTGAAGGTATGGTTTGAAGCCTAGCCTAGGTGGAAAAGCGACTTTATCTAAGGACTCCAAGCAGCTGGATACAGAATATACAAACCAGCAAGTCATCAAAATAAGGAAAAAAATATGCCTAGCATTCTGCAAAAGGCAACTACTGGGGACAGACATTTTGTGAACACATGAGGCGCAGTAGATAGCCCAAAGAGTAATACGTAAAACTGATGATGTAAGCCAGACACAGCAAATCTAAAAAATGTCTTCAGATTGGGAGAAATAATAATATGATGATAAGCATCCCTGAGATCTAGAGTCACAATGAAACAGTGGCCTTGGAAGAATGTCAAGACAGACTATAAGGTGAGTTTTTTTTTTAAATTTTGGAACTTTTACAAAAGTAGTTTGGATGAGACAAATCTAGGATGCATCCCCAAGAGTGCTACTATTCTGGTATCAAAAAGACTCTGGAGTAAAACCTTTGCTTTTCTGTATCACAGGCACTGGTTCTATGACTCCTGCTTCTTTCATGTGATAGAAATAGCTTTGCTGGTCTGGTGGGAGTGGGGGAATTCTGAGGAGAAGGAGAGGATTTTCTATCCATTGCCAGGTGTATCCTCTCTGAGTTATTCTCAGACACTATCTGTCTTAGACTACTTGTGGCCAAGCTGAAAAGTTGTGAGAAGGCATGGGGGAAAGAGGAAGAGAAGGAAAGGTGGTGGGGTTTAGGGGGCTGTATGACTCTATATAGTCATTCATCAATTTGAAGAAGACTGATTCTTTTTCAAAAAGGAACCATTTTTTTTGTTTTGAAGAATTATGCTCCAGCCATTTCTTTTTGGATCCTGACTTTTCTTTGGCTGGGATTTTTGTTGTTCTACCCCTTGAAGAAGGGAACCTTTTTGGGGAGAACTTGGGTACATGAAACATTCTAGATACCCCGAGGATTAATTTGCCTATATCATTCCACTGTTTGAGAATCTGTGAAACAGAGGGGTCACACAACAATTCAGAACTTAAAGGTGTACTTAAAACTTTGGCTTTATCAGAGAAGTTTTGATTATGTAACCAAGCATGCCAGCTTAATACAACATTAAAAACAACATTTTTCAAGTCTGGATCTGCACAACCAAACACAGCTCAGAAAGGATGTTTTGGAACCTGACTTAAATTAGAAATAATTTCATTCATATAAAATACTGATCTGAAGGTAAGGATGCAGGAAAACCATCCAAACTGTTTGCACACTGAAAAATAAATTTACATATACATCCTTGACAATTTAACATTCTGAAGGCTAGATTATTAGAAAGAAACATCCTTTTCCCCTGAACATCTGGTCATGCTCCCTTTTTATCAGGGAGAACTGGATTAGATGAAGACAAAGACTTTTTATTTGAGCAGGCAGCTGGGGAGACTGCTACTTGCAAGCAGTCAAATGAAAAAAAGAGATACAAGGAGACCCTATATTTTCTCTGAGTCATTTTAGGGACTGCTGGAATAGATACTGATATTCTACAGACAGCCTTATAAATATCTTCCAAGGCTGGTAAGAAAGGGGGGATAACCACAGAACTGGGCATCTCGACCTTTATAAGGTCATATACTCTGCCTAGCTCTAGGGTAGTTCCCAACTGCTTCCAAGCAAAAACATCATTCAATTTAACAAACATCTGAGGAAAGCAAACGCTTGTATGGTCATAGCTCAGTTTCACCTTCTAAAGAATCAGAATGACTGGACTCAGTGCCAACTAGAAAATCACCATTGTCCTCATCAGATTCTTCATCATTCTCTGAAACAACAGAAGGGTTCTCCTGCTAGACTAATAATACAGCCATGTACGGGAGCACAATCACCAAAATTAGCTGCTTGCAGAGGATTCTTAGCCAGGGAAACAACACCAGCCTTGTAAACAGCTGCAATATGATTATCAGCTGTATGATGAAGCTTCTATTTCTTTTTCTTGTGAATTTCACTACTAGATAGAATATCTGGGGATAGAGTATTATGTCTTGTAATGGATCTCTTCTGGACTACTCCTGTACCTAAAGAGTTTGGTTCTCCCTTACCCCTACCAAGTAATGGAATAGCCTAGAAGCATGTGTCTAAACCACATTCCATAGTGGCTGGCAAAGCTACACTAGAGGGAAAAGGTGCAAAATATAAATTGGCTGCAGACCAAGCAGTGGACCTAACAGAATCATTAATCATTGACTGAGTCATATTTTTATTTTGTTCTTTCTGTTTAGGTGCATAATTGATGGGGGATAGACATAGTATGACCCCACATTCAACTAAACTCTGTCAAATTGTCCTATTATCAGAAAAAGAAAACAGTTTGAAATGTGTTCAAAATTCTTTTACACCTAACAGACTTTAAAAAATTTCCAGTACAAAAAATCCAATTACTAAAGTAATAAATGTGCCAACCCGGTGTTAAAAATGAGCTCCATAAAATTTAACCATGTTAGACAGACATAAAATAATGTTTAATAACAATTCACACTACATTTTCTTGTCAGGGAGAGTAAAATTACAACTGTATATTCAAATAAATCCATTCCTGGTAAAATATTGATCAGATGTTAAAAACACACATGAGTAATAAAGAAATGTTGAAAATTAAAGTTCTGTAATATTTTCCTATCGAAAGATGGTGATAAAGTAAAATAACAATAAAGACATGTATGATTAGTTTGTGGTTCTGACTGCACAAGAAATTTTCAAGTGGCTTTCCTGAGAAACAGTAAAAACAAACATTTGTCAAAGACAAAAACAAACACTGCTACAAGCAGAAATTCACACAGGAATTATTGTACAGAGTGACTGAAATAAAATATTAGAGAAAAAGATGGCTGTTGTCCTGTAAATACTGCTATCCCTGGCTCTGCCAAAAATTCAGGAAAAATCTATCAGAAAAAGTGCAGGAATATGACTAAATTTGAGAATATAATCTATTTCCTCCTTCAAATGCTCTACTTTAACAATAGTATATTGTAGAGACATCAGATGAACCATTGATTTTCTTGGAATGAACAGCAATCAGACAGCCACGAGGTGATGACAACCAAAATGGAATTCTCTGTTCTAGCCTCCCCAGAGAAAGATAAAATACCTAAAAGGCTAAGAAATGTTAAACAACCAGACCCTATAAAAACTACAGGGAAAACTAAAACAGAACAACCAACAAACCTGGAGGATATTAAAACTAATCTCCAGCCTCTTCATCTAACGATTCAGGACCTTGCAGCCCAGTTTAAGTCCTTTGGAAACTCTTTCAACCAAATAATTACAGGAATGGAAAAATCTGAATCAAGAATTATGGAGACTGAAATCATATTAGACAAAATTCAACTACGATCTGACAATAACGTGAAATTAATTCAGGATATGTAGTCTAAGATTATGGACTTGGAAGCCCGTCCATGGAGGAACAACTTAATTATTTGTGGTATCCTTGAAAACATCACTGAACCTAATTTAATCTACTCTACAAAACAAATTCTATCTGGCCTACTGGAAGACCTTGCAGATGTGAAACAAGTTACAAGTGAGAGAGAACACCGTGCACTATGTTCTACTCAAACAGCAGATAGACGGAGACCAGTCTATGTTAAGATATTAAACCATCAAGATGTGATGAAAATACTCTTGGCCGCTAAAAAAAAAAGGTTTACTTACCTGGAACGGGCACAGGATTTCCCTGGTGCAAGATCTCCCACTTCAAATCAGGCAGGTGAGACAGGTCCTCTTTCCATTTTGTCAATTCCTAATAAAAAAAAAAATTAAATTCCAAATGAAGTTCCCACACACCTTGTTATTCACAAATTAGGAAATAAGATATTCAGTATCTAACCCTAAAGAAGCGAAAGTTATCTCTGCTTAATATCTGAGCTTTGGCCAGCTAGCATCTACCTGAAATCATCTGGACATATAAGTGAATTTCAGTACACTTTTATCTGCTCTTTTTCATATAGTACTGTATTTAATTTATTTGACTTCCGCGGTGGTGCAGCGGTAGCATTGTTGCCTCATAGCAAGAGGTTCTCCCGTTTGATTCTTGGCTGGAGTGCGAGGAGTGCCTTTTGTGTGGAGTCTGCATGTCCTCCCTACGGTTGGATGGCCGCTTGAAAGACATGCGTAAATGGGCGTGCCTTCGTTGAAGGTTGAATGTTGAGATGGCACCTCGGTGTTCATGAAAATCTACTGCCAATCATTAGTGGACCGGAGTTCTGCTGTGGCCACCCCTAACCGGGAAAAGCCGAAAGACAACAACAACAACTGTATTTAATTTATTTATTTGTGTTTTTCACTGAATATTAACTCAGCTGAAGCTGTGGCTGTCTCTCTACAGTTAGTTCCCCACCCACCCTCCCTGTTCTTGTTTTGATGTTAATGTTGGTGGCTTTGAAATTGCCTGCCCCTCTTGTAGATTTGTATTTGGATATTCCTTCTGGGCCCATCTCATTTGCTTACTCAATTGAGTGCAGTGAGATCATATTCTGATTTCAGGCACTCCTACTGTGTACAAAGAGAGCATTTGGGAAGGACAACCTGTGTAGCCTCTTAATCCTGCTCTGTTCCCTCCCTCAAAAAAAAAAATAGAATAAAATTAAAAAAAAAAAAAAAATATATATATATATATATATATATATATATATATATATATATATATATATGTATATATATAATATATATATATATATATATATATATATATATATATATATATTTTTTTTTTTTTTTTTTTTATTCAGCTGCTCTTACTGTAACTATATTAGTTGCTCTTCTGCGTGCTATCTGTTCAGTCGCTCTTACTCTGCACTTATTACTGGTTGCTAGTAGCCTTCTAATTTACTGCCTTCTGCACTTGTTTTTCTGTCATTTGTTAATTTAATTGCATTTATTTGAACTGTATTTGCTGTAGTGTTGCTACACACTCATGTGTGCTGGCCTACACTGCAATTTGAATTGTATTTACTGCTGTTTTAGCTGCTTTTCTGTAAAAAAAACAATTCTTAGCTTGTTTCCTACCTTTCCTGTAACTAGTCAAGTCCAGATACAGACTTGCTGTATCCAGGACTGATGGTAAGCTTCTGAGCTCCCCAAGCCTTTTTGTGTTGGAGGGAAGCCTTCTAGCTTATCAGTGGGAGTGGTAAGCACTAGGTAGCCTATCTACCATGGGCAGAGTGGGTTTTGGCCCTGAAATTGTAGTTCATTGGCTGTTTGGGCAGTTTTTCCATCTCTTTCTACTTTCTGGTTAAAAGCCCATTTTGCATTTGGTCCCTGCCTTTCCTATAACTAGTGTAGTCCAGGTACAGATTTGCTGTATCCAGGACTGTTGGTAAGCTTCTGAACCCCCCAAGCCCTTCTGTGTTGGAGAGAAGCCTTCTAGCTTATCAGTGGGAGTGGTAAGCACAAGGTAACCTATCTACCACAAGAGGAGTGGTTTCTGGCCCAGAAATTATAGTTTATTGTCCGTTTGGGAAGCTTTTCCATCTCTTTCAGCCTTCTGATTTAAAAGCCTATGTTTGCGCTTGTTCCTCACCTTTCCTGTAACTAGCCTAGTCCAGATACAGAGTTGCTGTATCCAGGACTGTTGGTAAACTTCTGAGCCCTGCAAGCCTTTCTGTGCTGGAAGAAAGCCTTCTAGCTTATCAGTGGGAGTGGTAAGCACTAGGTAGCCTGTCTACCACGAGAGGAGAGGTTCTTGGCTCAGAAATTGTAGTTTATTACCATTTGGACAGTTTATCAATCTCTTTCAACTTTCTGGTTTAAAAGACCACATCTTGGCTAAGCTTCTGGTGTCATTCAAAGGGGATCCAGTGTCTGTCAGCCTGGGACAACATGCTCGACAAGCCATGTTGCTTCGCAAGAGATGGCTTGCACCTGTCACCCCTAGACTTTTGAATACTGGCCAAGGCTCTTGCTGCCCCCATAGTGTCTTTTTTAGGCAAGGCTCAAAAGTCAAACCCACCTCCATAAACAGCACAATTAACAAAAAACTGAGGGTTATGCTACTCAATGCCAGGAGTTTAAATCTCAAAATGCACACTCTAGAAGCACTCCTCAGTTTGGAGAACGTCGACATCTGTGCAGTAACTGAAACCTGGTTCAAGGCTCCAGAGAGCACCCCAGCACTACTGGGCTACAACTCATACCACACGTTTCGGCCACAGACCACAGACCAAAACACAAAAGGAGGGGGTGTATCCATATTCATCAAGGATACCTACACCTCCAGGTTAGTGGAGCAGCATGATACCTCTGAGATCATCCATGTGCAGCTAACATCGGGCATATCTGCAATGCAAATTGTGGCCTGCTACAGATCACCCTCCATGAACCAGGACCACCACTCCATCTTTCTGGAGACACTGGAAAACATGAAGGTCCTACCGAACCCCCTGATATTGGGTGATTTCAATTACCCTACCATTCACTGGGAAAACTACTCGAGTACAAACTCCCAGGCTGAGCGCTTCCTGGAATTCATCAACTCAAACGCCCTGGATCAGCTGGTAAACTCCCCTACCAGAGGTGAAAACATATTGGACCTGGTCATCACCAACATGGGCAACAGGTGTTCCACACCGGAGGTCAACTGGTCACTGGTTAGATCAGACCATAAATAATCACTCTGAATGTCCACACCCCAGCACCACCCCCAACTAAGGAAACCACAGTAAAAAACGTTTCTAAAGCAAACTTCACCTTACTTAAGACAGAGGTGCTAAGTTTCACAGCCCCACGCTAAAGGATAATGCTGCCCAAGATGCAGAAACCTTTACAAATGCATTCTCTGAGCACCTAAAAGGATGCATGGATCATACCACCCCTAGCAAAACCAAGACTCACTCCTCTAAGAGAAGGAAACTAGTTTGGTGGACCTCTGCCATAAACAGGCTATACAACAGAAGGAGGAAACTAGTTCAGAAAATAAGCAAATCCCAAGAAGGAAAGACATCCCTGATCAGTATCAGTAAGAAACTAAGATCCCTCATGAAATCATCCAAGGCTAACTTCAAAAGAAAAATAGCCAAGGATTCAAAAGATAACCACAAAGCCTTCTTTAGCTAGGTTAGTAATCTAAGTGACAACTTGCAGATATGCACTGAACTAGTGCAAAATAGCACAAAATATACTGAACTTATTGATATTGCCAACATCCTGGCAGATAGATTCAGTGCAAACGTCACCCCTCTCTCACCTCCAAAAGAGCCCACAACAATACCGGAAAAGTGTAGTGTCCCAAAAATCACAGACAAAAACAGCCCTTTCAAAAGCCAAAAACACAGCGTCAATGGGACCAGATGGTGTCCCAGGCTGTGTCTTGCATGAACTACAGAACAAACTAACCCCCCACCTAAACACGCTGTTCAACCTTAGCCTCTCCACAGGCTACGTGCCCATAGAATGGTGCACAGCAACGGTTATTCCTCTCCACAAAGGAGGTGCCACAACTGACCCTGGTAACTATCGCCCCATAAGCCTGACTAGCCTGGTCTACAAGGCTATGGAGCGCATCATCATGGAACTCATTAACAAAGACATTGGGAACATCCAAACACTTGACCCGACCAAGTTCGGCTTTGTTAAGGGCAGATCATGCCTACTAAACCTGGTTGACTTCTTTGAGACAGTCACCAAGGCCATAGACGAGGGAAAGGTGGTTCACACAGCCTACCTTGACCTCACCAAGGCTTTTAACACCAATCCCCACTCAGGTATTGCAGAAAAACTCACCAGCCTGAACATAAACCCCTATGTCATGAGATAGGTTGCCAACTGGCTTACAGACAGAATTCACATGGTAAGAATAGTGGGATCCAGGTCTGACTCTAAACCAGTCACAAGTGGTGTCCCGCAAGGCTCGGTCCTGGGACCCCTACTGTTCGGCATATACTTCTCAGAAGTACAGGCAAACACAGGAGGACTATGGCTAACCAAGTTCACTGATGACTACAAACTAGGAGCCATAATTGATTCTCCGGCTGACACGGACATCCTCTAAAAGGGCCTTACTGAGCTGGACACCTGGTGTCAAAGTTATAGCCTCAAGCTAAATGCCAAAAAATGCATAGTCATCCCATTGGGGAAAAACAAAAGACCCACAAATTACCACATAGGTGGCAGCCCCCTTAATACAGAAGAGGTAATAAGAGATCTGGGGACCCAGGTAGATAGTAATCTCTCCTTTGACAATCATATTTCCAAAGTAGTTAGGAAATCCTTCTATGTGGCCCATCTAGTTACTAAAGGGTTCACATCCAGAAATAAAGAGGTTATAGTGCCCCTCTACTCATCACTCATTAGACCCATCATAAAATACAATGCCTCATTTAGGATGTACCTCACAAGACACTTCCAACAGCTGGAAAGACCACAAAGCTCACCAAGAGGATTACTGGCCTCAAACATATGCCCTATGTAGCCCGACTGAAAAAACTCTGGCTTTACTCAGTGGCATATCGCTTACTCAGAGGTATTCTCTGCCTGACTTACAAAGCCATGTCCAACTCAGAATTAATGGACATGCTCCACATAAAGAAATCCAAGTCACTGTGAGCTAAACCTCACCACAACAATAAATAGAACATGCTGGAGGGATAGATTCCTGTCACAGAGCCTCCCCATGCTTTGGAACAAAATTCCAAACTACATCAGGCAGAGCCCCTCGCTAACACTCTTCAAGAGAAACCTTGACGAGTGGATGGGTAACAGAAAATACACCCCTGGGATCACTTAATTTGTCCTGCTTGACAGAGGATCAGTTAATTAATCAATGGGGTGGCAAAAGCCAACACACTCTGGCTAGGCTTATAAATGCCCTCGAGCAGATAGCCTAGTACCTACCTATGAAACTATGAGGAAGTATTCCTTTCTGTATTTCAGGAGCTACCTACATCAGAAACAGCCATTAAATGAGCAGCACTTGTGAGACCGGTGAAGGCCAGATCTATATTTTCCTGATGGAGCAGATGCTATCCTTGTTGAAAATTCCTTTAGGCCTGGTTTGTACTCTAAAGTCTCTACAACTTTACTCACTCTAATTTCCCAGTGGAATGGATTGTTCGTGGTTTGAGTTTATGGTCGGACGAACAAGGGAGATGTTAAAACAACCTTATTTCCTTCCTGTGATGTAATCCCCCCCTCCTTGCTGCTTGGTATATTCAGTTTTTAAGCTGACTGGATAGTGCTGTATGTATGTGGACATATCCCTTGTACATGATCAAATTGGAAACAGCCTGGCTTCACCCTAAAGCAACTTTACCAAGTATTCTTTCACAGACCTGATACTTCTGCAGGGTTGTACGAGTTTCCACAGTAGCTGCTTTGCTGAAGTCAAGCCGCATGGCAGGGGTACACTGATCGGTCCAATGCTTCCTGGACTCATAAAGGCGTTCCTGTTAGTTGAAAGGTTGGCACACATATTTCAAATAATCAGCTGTTCTATGGTGCTGTTGCCATACTGAATAAAAAGCTAAAGAAAGAGAGCATCAATCCCATCTCTGGAGATGTGTTATACTGAAGTTAAACTTGGAAACTGTTAATGGTTGTTTGCAAATGTCTGTTAAATGGTTAGTGCTCAAAGTTATAACTAGTCCTTAATGGTCTTTTCTGATATGGTGGTGACTTTTCCAGTGCGAATCAAAAGCAGCATGCTTGCTATGTTCTTTTTTTTTTTTTTTTCCCGATTAAGTAGCTATTTAAGGGTAGACCGAAAACATGAAAGGAATAATTTTACTTTTAAGTTGTTTTCGAATGAAGCTTTTTCTTCTTCGATTTCCGATTGATCTTATTTCTGAAGACAGGTCAGCTTTTATGTGTAAACAGACTAGACTGAAACTGAGTAATTTAAATGAAGATTTAGAGTGGCACTAAGACTGTACAAAGTTATTAGAGAATGATTTGCTCCTCCTGTTTTTATAAGAGTGGCTACATCTAATTTACTGGTGTTATTTTTATTTGGCTATGATGTGAATCCATAGATAACTGTGGCAGTTTGAGTTTTGTTCTGTTCTCTAAGAAATCTTTATTATACGCGCTTATTTAAAAATGTTCTAAGAAGGTTAAGGATTCAAAGCGACTCTTCTTATTGAGAAAAAACTTGAATGCATACTATTTTTTGGTGAAATTACCAACTCAAAAATAAGGACATTTTTTACAAAAAAAATGTGACAGAGACCTGGTTCAAAGCTCCAAAGAGCACCCCTGCAGAGACAGAGACCTGGTTCAAAGCTCCAGAGAGCACCCCTGCATTACCAGGCTTTAATTCATACCACACCTTTCGGCCACCTAACTCAGAAAGAAGCACTAAAGGCGGAGGCGTGTCCATATTCATTAAGGATATCCACACCTCCAGGCTAGTTGCACAGCACAATGCATCCGAGATTATCCAAGTGCAACTAACTCTGGGCAAGACCGCAATCCAAATTGTAGCTTGCTACAGATCTCCCACCATGCCCCAGGATTCACACTCCTCATTTCTTGATACACTGGAAAGTATTAGGGTACAACCCAACACCCTAATAATGGGCGATTTCTACTACCCCACCATTAACTGGGAAAACTACTCATGTACCAACTCTTTTGCTCAACGTTTTCTAGAATTCATAAATTCCAACGCCTTGGATCAACTTATTCACACCCCCACCAGGGGCAGCAATATCCTAGACCTGGTCATTAACAACATGGGAAACCAGTGTTCCACACCAGAGGTCAGTTCCTCATTGGTCAGATCCGACCACAAGCTAATCAGCCTAGACATCAACATCCCACCCCCAGCCCAAATTAGGGAAACCATTGTAAAAAACTTCTCAAAAGCCAACTTCACACTTCTTAAGACAGAAGTGACAAACGTCATGACACCCATGCAGACGGACAATAGAGGTATGACTGCCGAATCCTACACAAATGCACTTTATAAGCACTTACACGAGTGCATGGATCATGCTATCCCTAATAGAACCAAGATGTTATCCTCCAAAAAAAGGAAGCCAATCTGGTGGTCCTCTGCCATAAACAAACTCTACAACAGAAGAAAGAAACTGTTGCAAAAAAGAGTAAAATCCCATGACTGGAGGAACTCCCTCATCAACCTCAGTAAGAAGCTGAGATCCCTCATAAAATCCTCCAAAGCTAGTTATGAAAACAAAATTGCCACCGACTCTAAAGACAACCACAAAGCATTCTATAGCTATGTCAAGAATCTAAATGGGAACACTCAGATCTGCTCTGAGTTACAGCATAATGGCACTAAATATACAGAACTAACTGATATTGCCAACATCCTAGCAGATAGGTTCAGTGCTAACTTGACTCCCCTCTCACCCCCTAGAGGGCCCATCTCTATACCGGAAGAATGCAAAGTTCCTATAATCACAGCTGCACAGGTAAAAAACACACTCTCCAAAGCCAAGAACACAGCATCCATGGGACCTGACAATATCCCAGGCTGCATTCTACATGAACTACAGAATGAACTGGCACCCTACCTAAGTACCATGTTCAATCATAGCCTCACCACAGGCTTTGTACCCACTGAATAGCGCACCGCGACAGTTATCCCACTCCACAAAGGGGGAGCCACGACGGACCCCGGGAACTACCGCCCCATTAGCCTGACGAACCTGGTCTGCAAGGCCATGGAACGTATCAACATGGAACTCATAAACAAAGACATTGGTAATCTCCAAACTCTGGACCCTACTCAGTTTGGATTTGTAAAAGGCAGATCATGTCTCCTAAACCTGATTGACTTCTTTGAAGCAGTCACCAAAGCCATAGATGAGGGTAAAATGGTTCACATAGCTTATCTAGATCTCCCCAAGGCTTTCAATACCATCCCCCACTCTGGAATTATAGATAAGCTCACTAAACTAGGTATAAATCCCTATGCCACAAGATGGGTTGCCAACTGGCTCATGGACAGAACCCACACTGTGAAAGTAGCGGATTCCAAATCTGACATCAGACCAGTGACAAGTGGAGTACCACAGGGTTCAGTCCTGGGTCCTCTCCTGTTTGGTATCTACTTCTCTGAAGTGCAGGCCAACACAGAAGGTCTTTGGCTAACAAAGTTTGCAGATGACTGCAAACTAGGAGCCATAATCAAAACTCCTAACGATGTGGACAAACTACAAAAGGGCCTCACTGAGACAGATACCTGGTGTCAAAGCCATGGCCTGAAGCTCAATGCCAAAAAGTGTATTGTCATCCCCTTTGGTAAAAACTCTGTACCCATGAACTACCACATAGCTGGTAGTCTACTTAATGCTGAAAATGTGATAAGAGACCTTGGGATGCAGGTGGACAGTAGTCTCTCCTTTGATAATCACATCGCCACAGTGGTCAGAAAATCCTTCTACGTGGCTCATCTCATCACAAAAGGATTCTCATCCAGAAAAAAAGAGGTCATTGTTCCCCTCTACTCATCACTCATTAGACCCATTATAGAGTACAATGCCCCTTTTGGTATGTATCTCACAAGACATCTACAACAACTGGAAAGACCACAGAAATACCTCACAAAGAGGATTACTGGCCTCAAACAGATGCCCTATGCAGACCGTCTCAAAAAACTACAGCTTTACTCCATCGCATATCGCCTACTCAGGGGCGATCTCTGCCTAACATACAAAGCTATGTCAAACCCAGAGCTGTTGGACATGCTCCACTTAAAGAAATCCCTCCGAGCTACATGCTCTAGGGACCTTAACCTTGTCACCACAATAAACAGAACATGCTGGAGGGATAGAGTCCTGTCCCAAAGACTTCCCATACTCTGGAACAGACTACCTATCTATGTCAAACAAAGCTCCTCGTTAGCACTCTTCAAGAAAAATCTTGATGATTGGATGGGAAATGGGAAATTCACCCCGGTGATCACTTCTGTGGCTCTGCTCGACAGGGGCACAGGAAAATAATTTTCTTGGGTGGCGAAAGCCAGGGTACATTTTTTGGCTAGGCTTGTATGGGCCCTAGGGCTGATAGCCTAGTACCTACCTATGAACCTATGAACAATAAATCCTCTACTATGTTGTAGTTACTTCAAACCTATGATGGTAGTGTGTTTAAACATTTCTTATTATTATTCTTATTCCTATCTTATATAAGCAATCATAACTCCTATGCTGTTCAGTTAAGTTAAAAGACAAGATTTTTCACCCTGTGAGTGTTGTCATAGTTCAGTAACAGTCAGAATGTAAATATGATTTGTTTAAATTAAGATATGGTTATTGTTAAAAATCTAGTTTTACTTTCTCTCTTTTGAATATCTGGCACTATAAAATGAAGTAAATATTTAAACTTTTCTCAAGCACCTTCATATATCTATCTAATTTTAATTTTGTCTGCTTTATTATCTCTGATATCTACGTCTGACACTATTAGGAGCTGGGTTAGTATAAGATAGCAGTTGTTTGGGTGTGGATTTGGTATGTTAGGCTATATGTTTTTACTAAGGGGAAAGTTAATACTGTGATATTTTACACAGGCTTTGTGGGCTCAGTAAAGCGTGGGTTTTTCATAACAAAACAATTAATCACAAGAAATAACTAAGCAGGATACACCACGAGACCACCTTCTTCAACGAAATTCCTTTATTCCAAACAATAGAACAAACAGGGATAAGCGCTTTCGCGTGCTGCTGGCACGCTTCTTCAGATTAATATAACAGTGTCTATCCTAGTTCATTATATACCAACAGTATATCCAATTAATCCCAAATCTTCCAATGAGTCTAATATTTCGCTTTCCATTATATCACACAATGTACTAACTACAATGTTATATATGGCACCAATTAACAATTAATCTATTTTGCTTTTCCCCTATCTTCTTGGCCAGGGCGGGTTGTGGGAAGGCACAGAGGTATGGCAAGAAGAATGTTGTGTCATTCACCTAAGTATCCCATAATGACTTATCCCATAAGGATTTATACCCTTATTAATATTTTAATCATATGTTACCATCTTCTTATACTGTTACACAAAATAGAGTAGAATGTGGGAGAGTGATTCCTGGAATGTAAAGGGGATTCAGTCACTTAAAAAAAGGAAACTCTTTCTTCACCTTGTCATTAAATCAAAGGCTAATATAATCTTAGGGACTATATTAAATCAGCAAATGCTTAAAAAAGCAAACGCTGATTTACTGACCCCATGTAAGAGAAAGCTTACAATCCCCAACACTTAGACCGGCGATTTTATTTCCCAGGGAAAAAAAATTGCTGCTCCATAAAAGAAAAAAAACTTTAAAACATTACGTAAAGTGGGGGGCTTCGAAAGAATGCATCCTCGATCATATAATAGGGAACCTAATCTTAAAACAATAATCTCATTTGATGGAAGAGCAATGGTCAAAAATCAGGAGAAAAATGGATTAAACTGGTTATTGCATCTGGTAAAAAGACTAAAAGTGCTGGGGTTGCCATAATAATTTAAAAAATCCTTCCAAACTGATATAGTACATTACGACATCGATACGAAGGGTAGATAGTGTTATGTAATTTGCAAAAACCCTTTTTTAAATAAACTAATTGTGATTCTAAATATCTATGACCCCTCTATTAAGCAACAAGACTTCTTCAAGTCCCTATATAGAATATTCTCTCTTTTAAAGCACCACTATATAATTATAGGAGGTGATTGGAAAGCTTATCAAGATCCCTTGATGGATAGGACAAACCCTCATAAATCATATAATTCTCAAGCTACCATTGCCTTAGCTGAACTTAAAAATGACTTTATTTGATCTCTTTTTTGCACTAGTTGTGGAGGCATTTAAAGCCTTTGATAGACTAAATGTTAATTTTTTGCTATCGATTTTCCGGTACTTTGCATTCCCGCCGAGCTTTATCCAACTCATTAAAAATTTATATGATAAGGCTTATACCATCCTACACATCAATAAGAATATATCAAATAGAATTATCATTAATAATGGAACCAGACAAGGTTGCTCATTACCCCCATATTTTTTTAACTTGTAAATGGAGCCCTTGTTTTTACTTATCAAGCAATTTACTTATCATAATCCCCCTACAATCCTTGGCACCAAAATCACTCTAACAGCATTCGCAAATGATTTAACTTATACTTTACTCTACCAAGCTCTGATATCCCAAAACTACTGACATCTATTGAAACCTTTTTGAACCTAACTATAAACTCAATTTAGACAAATCTCCAGTATTCCCTTTAAATTCATCCAAATTACTATTACTAAACCCCTGTACAAATACAGTTAAGATAAAACAATCCATAAAATATCTGGTGATTTCCTTCTTTCAAAACAAGTTAGAATTTTATCAAAATAGTATTGTAGAAACTTGGCAAAATATAGTACATGATTGTAATAGATGGGATAACATAAAACTACCCTTTTTAGCAAAAGTTCCATTTGTTAAGATAAACATATTACCTAGCTTCTTATGGCTTCTCAAGTGACTATATACAATAAATTCTTTAAAAGATTACACTCACACCTAGCTAAATTTAAATGGTCCGCTAAATCTCTCAGGCTTTCTTATTATAAATTAATGCAGCCAAAAATGAATGGTGGACCTAATTTGCCAGACTTCAGATTATATTTTGACATCATCAATAGTAGGAGTTTATTTGTTCAATAGTAGGAGAATAATAGAAAATTACTGAGCATGATCTGAATGGAAATTTATGGACACCTATCTGTTTAGATCTGTATCATAAATATATTAAGTCACTCAGCTTCAACCCCAAAGCCCTCTCCTTTCTTGATAGAAGGAATTTGACATCTTATAAGGTAATTAACCCAATAAAAAATGTTATAACTAACTTGCAAAAACTTTTTGCATCAATAAATGTATCTACTGCCTTAGCGACTCTGCAACCTTTACATCTTACCCGAATCTGAAATTTAATAATTCAATGTTAAACTTAAATAACTTTCCCTATTAAAAGAAAAGTGAATCCTGGATTTTTTTTCCTCTCCGTAACTCGACCATCACTGAGATAAGAGACAAATTAAGATTACACAAAAGTTATACTATCATTTTAAGACAAATAAAAGACTTATGCTTTAGTTTTTTAACCAAGAATAACTTCGTGGAAAACGATATAGAGACTTGTAATTCCCTTTAGAAGCTAATGTTGCTAATGAAAAAAAAATATTTCAAGCACCTACAATTTGATCACTGCTATTAAATACCAAAATGATACCTTACTTTCAAACTATTGGGTTAAAATAAACCTATCAATTTCTAATCATCAAATAAAACAATCTATTAAACTAACCTCAAAATCAATCCCTTTGAAAAAACTCTCTTATACACAACTTATGATATTGAATAATGCTTACTTCACGCCTACAGTTTTACACAAATTCAACCCCTCAATTCCACCCCCTTGTCCTTACTGCGAATCCCAGAGAGCCGGCCTACTTCATATATTTTGAAGATTAAATGTGTTTATAAACTTTGGAACTCCCTAAAGTTTCAACTTCAAAAGATGGGATATGAAAAATCCACCCTGTCATGGAAATTCCCAATGCTTCACATACCTCCTCCGAACTTGACAGCAACACAAACCTGCATTTTGATTACCCTTTTCCTATTAATTAAACTATATATATATATATATATATATATATATATATATATATATATATATTTCATCCAACTGGATAGACAGATCATCAGTCTCATGGGAGGGTGGTTCAAACAAATGGCAATCAAGCACCTGACAGTTCATAAACCTATGATGTTTAACCATAATATTCAGTCTCAGTTTATTGAATATTGGGAATCACTCTTCAACCATATTCTACATTAAATTCCTAACTATTAATGTATGTTATATCCGCTAGTCTTCATACTTTACAATTAACTTTTAATATGACTATTTAGTTTTCTCAAAGGGCAATAATAACTTTCTATGGAGGCTCACTGACCCCTTTTCTTTCTCCCACCTTTGATTCTTCCTCTGCTTATTTGCTTAATCTCAAAGACATCTACTTCCTTTCTTGTCTTCTCTGCCCATTTAGGTGAATGACAGTTTTGTAAATATATGTAATATAGTTTTTTTTTCTTCATGGTTTGCTTGTTGTCAACGACTTTGAAAATGTCATGCTGTAGTTGACCTTTATTGGAAAATATGTTTTATTGTATAAAACTAAAAAAGATTTTGGAAAACAAAATAAATATATAGTATACATATTTTTAAATAAACAGAAGTAGAAAGGGTAGAAATATAACAAGTCCAAAGCAGTATCCAACAAACCACCAAAAATAAAAAGGCCAGTGATAAAGTTAAGAGTTAGTTAAAGTTATTACAAACCAAAAAAAACAATAAAATATTCTCCTAGTGCATTCGATCAACCAAGCCTTTACAGAGTAAAATTCCCATTGGCTACACACTTCTTATATACATATCTTAGCAATAAAACAATTAAATAATTAAGCAATAAATTCATTCAGTAATCTTTCCACTAAAGGAAACACTTCCAATTGCACTCTCTTTTGAGACGTGTGGGGAAAAAGAGTATTAAATTTCAAAATTAAAAGATTCATTTTTATGTAGCTTATTTTTTATTTCTTGAGAAGACAGATAATCTTTTTGCAATTGATTTAAAATAGTTGTCTGTAGACCCAAAGAGTCACTATCATGAAACTGGTGAAAACGTATGGCAACTGGGTTTACTTCACTACCCTTTCTAATATCCCTAACATGTCCTTTAAGCCTTACTGCAAAACTTCTCTTCATTTCCCCTATTTAAAATTTATAAAATAAGAGGAAGGGAGTCCCCAAATTGGGACTATCTAAGCAGTAAAAGCAGAAAAATCAGCATTGGATCATGTAAAGAGTCAAAGGACTTTCTTTGGATATCAGAAAAAATTGAATAATCACTTCCTGTGACAGTCGAAGGGTTTCCTCTCAGGATAAGCTTAGCCAATTGATGTCACAAGAAGAGAGAGGGAGAAGAGTCTGAGATTTTAAAATCTGGCCAGTACTGGATTATCTTGGAAGATAGCCAAAGTGCTAATGAGACAGTGGGAATGATCAACATCTGTTTAAATGTAAACTAAAAGAATACATCTTTAAGAACTTGCCCGTACTTGCTTCAAAAGTAATGGTTAAATCAAATGTAAACACTCCATGTTGTCTTCTACCTCTATTTTCCTACAACTAATTGTCAGTCAATGAATATTTATGTGAATTTCACCAACATATGTAATATTCATCTTTGCCTAATACTCAATTGAGTTAACTTGTTTGTTATTGTAGTTACTGTGTATAATTTTAACTAATTATTCATGCTTGTTATATTTACTTGTATTCTGTGGAGCTTTTCTCCCTGGGCCTCCACTGAAATGTGCTCTTAATGGCCCAGTGGACTATCTTGATAAACAAATGCCAATAAAATAAAACAAAATGTAGTATGTCAACCCATTTCTGAAACTAGCTCATTATACTGTTTCACTTATTTAGTCTGTACTATAAAGGATTCAACTTTAAGTGCCTCGGTGATTGCTATAAATACCTAGCTTACTTGTGTAAGCTTGTCAGTATGGTCCATACAACCTATGCAATGTTCTCTGATGTATCCTTGAGACTGTATGTTTAAAGCTGTTATTTGGTGTAATAAGAATTTTGTCTTGTCTAGTGGCCTGGTTATGGCTGAAATGGGACAGACAACCAGTATACTTACCTAGTTAACAAAATGTAAATAAATACACACACACACAAACACACACACACACACACACACACACACACACACACACACACACACACACACACACACACACACACACACACACACACACATATATAACCTTTGTCCGCACTGGTGGTCTGGTGGGTGTGGGGAAATCCACTGAAAGGGAGAGGATTTTTTATCCACTGCTAAGTGTATCCTCTCTGAATTATTCTCAAAACATATTTGTCTTAAATTACTTGTGACTAAGCTGCAGAATTGAGAGAAAGCATTGGGGAGAGAGGAAGAGAAGGAATAGGGGTGCTGAATGACTCTGCATAGTCATTTATTCATTTGTAGGGGACCGATTCTTTTTAAGAATGAAACCCCTCTTTTTGGTTTTAAAGAATTATCCTCCAGCCATTTCCTTTTGAATCCCTGACTTTTGTTTGGCTGGGATTTTTGTTTGTTTTATCCATTGAAGGAAGACACCATGTCTGAGGAAAACTTGGGTACATGAAACATCCTAGAAACCCCATGCATTAATTTGCCTCTGTCATTCCACTGTTTGAGAATCTGTTTAACAAAGGGTTCAAACATCAATACAGAACTTAAAGGTGTATTCAAAATTGTGGCTTCATCAGAGAAGTTCTGATTACGTAACTATGCATACCAGCTTAAAACAACACAAGAAGCCACATTTGTCCAAGACTGGATCTTAACAGTCAATCACAGCTTTCAAAGCATGTTTCAGAACTTGAGTCAAATCAGAAATAATTTCATTCATATAAAGCATTTGATCTGAAGGTAAGGATGCAGCAAAATCATCCAAACTGTACGGACACTGTAAAAAAAATTCCATATACAGCCTTGACAATTTAACATTCTAAAGTTTAGATTATTTGAAAAAAAACATCCTTTTCCCCTGAAAATCTAATAATTTTCCCTCTTTGTTAGGGAGAATTGGATTAGATGAATCCAAGGACTTTTTTATTTGAGCAGGTAGCTGGGAAGACTGCTGCTGGGTCTGCAGTTAAATTAAAACAGAAGTCTGTCATATCCAAGGATACCCTACATTTTCTCGGAGCTGTTTTAAGACTTCTGGAATAGATACTGATATTCTACAGACAGCCTTGTAAATATCTTACAAGGCTGGTAAGAGAGAGGGGAGATAACAATAGAACTGGTCATCTGGTCCTTTATGAGGTCATATACTCTCTCTAGCTCTGAGGTAGCTCCCAAGCAAAAACATTGTTAAATTTAACAATCATCTGAGGAAAACAAACACTTGTTTAGACTTAAGTTCAGGATCACCCTCTAAACAATCAGAGTGACTGGACTCAGTGTCAACTAGGAAATTACCATTGTCCATCAAACTCTTCTTCATACTCTGAAACAACAGAAAGATCTTGAGACAAACTAGTACTAAAGCCATGTATGGGAACACAAGCACCAGAATCATCTGCCTGCAAGGGATTCTTAGCCAAGAAAACCAGATCAACCTTATAAACAGCTGTAATATGACTATCAGCTGTATGATGAAGCTTCTGTTTCTTTTTCTTGTGAATTTCACTACTAGACAGCATACCTAGATACTGAGTATTATATCTGGCAAGGGATCTCTTCCACTGGACAACTTCTGTACCTAAAGAGTTTGGTTCACTCATACCTGTGCCAGGTACTGGAATACCCCATGAGGAGTTCTGTCTAATGGTTAAATCTATTGCAGTGTGTCAACACATTTCTGAAACTGGCTCATTAAACTTTGTCCCTTATTTAGCCTCTGCTGAAAAGGATTCAGCTTTAACTGCCTCAGTGAGTGGATTGAATACCTGGCTTACTTGTGTAAGCTTGCCAGTACTGTACACGGGTCTATATTAGATCAGCGAATGCTTAAACAAGCGAACGCTGATTGATCGACCTTATTTTAGCGAAAGTGAAAAATATCAAAGCAGCAGTGGATGTGAGTGTTAGGGTGTTTAGGTGAGTTAGGGTTAGGGCTCAGGTTAGGTATGTGTGCGATTGTGTGGACATGAGGGTTAGGGCGGATTTAGGTGAGTTAGGGTTAGGGAGCAGATGAGGTGAGTGTGTGATAGTGACGGACCTTAGGGTTAGGGTTTGAGTTAAGGTAAGTGGATAGTTAGTGGTTTGTGCAGTTTAGTGTAGGGCTAGGTGTCAGATTTTAGGTGTATGTGTGTGGATTTCTGTTTGTTTGGTGTGTTTGTGTTGTGTGTATGTGTTTTGGATCAGCAATTTTTTTCCCTAGGAAAAAAATCGCTGATCTGACAGTTTGAGATTGTAAGCTTTCGCTTACATAAGGTCGATCAATCAGCGTTCGCTTTTTTAAGCGTTCACTGATATAATATAGACCCCTGTACACATACAGTCTATGTAATGCTCTTTGATGTATCCTTGAAACATCATGTTTAAAGCTGTTATTTCATATACTAAGAGTTTTATCTTGCCTAGTGGCCTGGTTGTAGCCGAAAAGAGTCAGGAAAACAGTGTACTTACCTAGTTAACAAAATCTAAATAAATAAATGAATAGATACACACACACGCACACACACACACACACACACACACACACACACACACACACACACACACACACACACACACACACACACACACACACTCACACACGTACATAGATATATAAATCTTCCTTGTTATAAGTTGCTTATCCAATGATGGTCCTTATTTTTGTTTTCACTTAGACTGCTCTCAATCACTGACGTTTTGTCTATTAGTTCATCCATGTCTAGACATCTTCATAACCTTCCTGCTTCCCACTTAAATTTCATATCTTTTTCTTTCATGATTTTGTAATATAATCGACTACTATAAAACTATTAGCACAGTAAAACATTTTGTGTTTTGTATCCACTGTTTCTCTTGTCCATGCCTGTATTTTCTGTCCAGCTCAATGTGGAATACGTCAGGGTCTGATGTATGTGCTCACACATCCAAGGCCACATACAGACAGACAGAGAGATAGATAGATGGACAAACAGGCACATACTCACAGGTCTATGTGTATAAATATACATTACATTTCTTGCTGACTGTATAGTTTACTCACACCCCTCTACTTCTGTTTGCAGATATACACAGTGATTCTTATTTTTATATTGTCATTTTTTTTATTGATTGCATAAGCAAATGATAATAACATTCATTATGGGAATTTTAATGCAATAAAGACCTGGATATCTGGTTTTCATCTAGCTGTCCAAAGCCAATTTATAATATGCCATTGATAACATAGTTCATAGGTTCATAGGTTCATAGGTTGGTACTAGGCTATCGGCCCTAGGGCCTATACAAGCCTAGCCATAACAATTCCCTGGATGTTTCTTCCCACAGTATTTACTTCCCTGGACCCCTGTCTAGCAGGGTGACTGACATGATCCCCGGGGTGTATTTCCTATCTCCCATCCAATCGTCAAGGTTCCTTTTGAAGAAGGCCAAGGAGGCACTCTGCTTGACATGTATGGGCAGTCTATTCCAGAGTATGGGGAGTCTCTGGGTCAGGAACCTATCCCTCCAGCATGTTTAGTTCATTGTGATGACAAGATTTAGATCCCTGGAGTGTGTGGCTCTGAGGGATTGGGATTTCTTTAAGTGGAGCATGTCCAACAGCTCAGGGTTTGACATGGCCTTGTATGTTAAGCAGAGCTTGCCTCTGAGTAGACGATATGCCACAGAGTATAGCTGGAGTTTTTTTTAGATGGTCAGCATAGGGCATCTGCTTTAAGCCTGTGATTCTTTTAGTGGGGTATTTCTGCGACCTTTCCAGCTGTTGTAGATGTCTCGTGAGGTACATACCAAATTGGGCATTGTACTCTATAATGGGTGTAATGAGGGATGAGTACAGTGGGACAATGACCTCCTTTTTTCTGGATGAAAAGCCCTTAGTGATGAGGTGTGCCACATAGAAGGATTTCCTGACTGTTGTGGCAATGTGGTTATCGATGGTGAGACCACTGTCCACCTGTGTCCCTAAAACTCTCATCACACTTTTGGTGTTTAGTGTATTGCTACCTATGTGGTAATTCATGAGTACATAGTTTTTTTCCAAAGGGAATAACTATACATTTCTTGGCATTAAGCTTGAGCCCATGGCTCTGGCACCAAGCATCTGTTTCTGTAAGGCCCTTTTGTAGAATATCCACATCATTTGGGGATTCAGTAATGGTTCCCAGTTTACAGTCATCTGCAAACTTTGTTAGCCAGAGTCCCTTAGTGTTGGCCTGTACTTCAGAGAAGTAGATGCCAAACAAGAGCAGTCCCAGGACTGAACCCTGAGGTACTCCACTTGTCACTTGTCTGGAGATGGATTTGGAGTTGGCTACTTTTACAGTCTGGGTTCTGTCAGTAAGCCAGTTGGCAACCCATCAAGTGGCGTAGGGATTTATGCCCAGTTTAGTAAGTTTATCTATGATTCCAGAGTGGGGGATGGTGTCGAAGGCATTGGCGAGGTCCAGACAGGCTTTGTGGCTTGCCTTACCCTCATCCACAACTCTGGAGACTGAATCAAAGAAATCAATCAGGTTCAGGAGACAAGATCGGCCTTTCATGGACCCAAACTGGGTGGGGTCCAGTGTTTGAAGGTTGCCAATGGCTTTCTTTATAAGTTCCATGATAATGCATTCCATGCCCTTGTAGATCAGGCTCATCAGACTGATGGGACAGTAGTTCCCAGGATCCAAGGTGGATCCCCCCTTGTGGAGTGGGATAACTGTAGCTGTGCACCAATCAGTGGGCACGAAGCATGAGGTGAGGCTGTGATTAAACATGACACTTAGATGAGTTGCCACTTCATTTTGTAGTTCATGTAGTACACAGCCCGGGATGTCATCTGGTCCCATGGATGCTTATTCTTAGCTTTGGAGGGTGTGGTTTCTACCTGTGTGGCTGTGATTACCGGAATTTGGCAATCCTTTGGTATTGAGATGGGCCCTTTAGGGGGTGAGGGGGGGGTGAAGTTGGCATTAAATTGATCTGCCAGGATATTGGCAATATCCTTGGGATCAGTATATTTAATGCCATTCTGTTATAGCTCAGAGCAGATCTGAGCATTGCCATTTAGATTATTGACATAACTATAGAATGCTTTCTGGTTGTCTTTGGAATCTTTGGCAATTTTATTTTCGTAACTAGCTTTGGAAGATTTTATGAGGGATCTCAGCTTCTTACTGAGGCTGGTAAGGGAGTTTTTTGCATCCTGGAATTTTCCCCTTTTCTGCAACAGTTTCCTCCTTCTGTTGTATAGTTTGTTTATGACAAGGGACCACCAGATTGTTTTTCTTGTTTTGGAGGAGAGCATCTTGGTTCTAGTTGGGATGACATGATACATGCACGAGTGGATGTGCTCGTACAGTGCCTTAGTGTACGATTCAGCATTCGAACTTTCAGATCCTGTCTGCATGGGTGTCATGAAGTTTGTCACTTCTGACTTGAGTAGCATGAAGTTGGCTTTGGAGAAGTTTTTTATGGAAGTTCCCTTACTGGGGGGTGGGGGTGGGGGGGTCTATATTATAACATCAAAGTCTTACAACTTCGAATGTTATAATATCGAACCCAGTAGAGCAAAACACCAGAAAACCGAACAATCAGAAGAGCAAATTTTTTCCCAGGGAAAAAAATTGCTGTTCCAACAAACATACACACAACACAAGCACACCAAAATAAATAATCCACACACACACTTCACAAAACCCTACACTAAACCATGCATACACCACTAGCTATCCACTTACCTTAACCCAACCCTAACCCTAAGGTCCGTCGCTATCGCACACTCACCTTATCTGATCCCTACAACTAACTCACCTACCCCACCCTAACCCTCACGTTCACACAATCGCACACTTACCTGACCCGCGCCTTACTCCTAACTCAAATAACTGGCGCACAATCGCACACTCACCTTAGTTCTCACACTTACCTTAACCCGGTCTGTAACCTTCGCTCCACAGTCGAGGAAATAGCGAAGCTGCAGAAATGACCCACCAAATACTTTCCCTAGGAAAGTATTTGGTGTTCTGCAGCTTCGCTATTTCCAGCGTTTGCTCTACTGGGCTCGATATTATAACATTTGAAGTTGTAAGACTTCAATGTTATAATATAGTCCCGGGGGTGGGATGTGGATGTCAAGGATGATTTGCTTATGATCAGACCTGACCAATGAGGGGATGACCACTGGTGTGGAGCATCTATCTCCCATGTTGGTAATGACCAGGTCTAAGATATTGGAGCCCCTAGTGGGACAATGGATTAGTTGATCCAGGGCATTGGAATTTATGAATTCCAAGAATCGTTGGGAAAAGGTGTTGGTACTCGAGTAGTTTTCCCAGTTAATGGCAGGGTAGTTGAAATCACCCAGTATTAGGGTGTTTGGTTGTATCTTAATATTTTTCAGTATGTTTAGAAAGATGTAGTGAGAATCTTGGGGCATGGTGGGGGATCTGTAGCAAGCTACAATTTGGATTGCAGTCTTATCTAGTGTTAGTTGCACCTGGAGAATTTCAGATGCATTGTGTTGGGCAACTAGCCTGGAAGTGTGAATATCCCTGGTGAATATGGGCACTCCTCCACCTTTAGTGTTTAGGTCTTGGTTTGGTGGTCGAAAAGTGTGGTAAGAGTTGTAGCCTGGTATTGCAGGGGTGCTCTCTGGAGCCTTGAACCAGGTCTCAGTTACTGCACAGATATCGATGTTCTCCATTTTTAGGAGTGCCTCGATAGAGTGCATTTTGAGGTTTAGACTTCTAGCATTGAGTAGCATTACCTTCAGATTTTGCATGCTTGTATCTGTTACAGTGGTGGTTTTGTCCTGTAAACCTTGCCTAAAAAAGGCACTATAGGAGTGACAAGAGCTTTAGCCAGTAACCTGAATCTCAGGGGTGACAGATGCAGACCATCTCTGGCAAAGCATCGTGGTTTGTCAGTCATGTCTTCCCAGGCAGACAGATACTGCATCCCCTTTGAATGACACCAGAAGCTTAGCCAATTGTTGAAGTCAATCATTTTGTCCTTATACTGTGGTATAATTCTGGGCGAAGGCAGGATGCTACTCAGGGCTAAGGTCATACCTGCCTGGGCCACATGATCCAAGAGCTCTTCCATCTCTCTTTTCATGTAATCCAAGGAGGTACGTCTCAAGTCATTCACTCCAACACGGACAATGACAGAGTTGTATTTGCATTTGTTGTGGAGTGACTTGAGTGCATGTGTTATGTGGTGGATCCTGGCACCCGACAGGCAGCTGACTGTAATTTTCTCCTTGTTCAGCCTGGTGAGTGGGACATCAGTGTGCCTGACTATAGAGTCACCTATGACTAAAGTGTTTGGTACAATGTCTTGCCTTAAGGCCTGTTGTTGGGTGGCACACAGGTGTTGTGAGCTATCTGTCACTTTGGTTGTGACTGGTGTTTGCATTTCAGCTTTGGAGGTCCTTGTTGCTTGGGCAGGTTAATGTTAAGGGTCTCCGTATATGTGGGTTTAGTGTTGCTATGTGTGGGTGTTGATTGTGTGGGTGTTGAAGGGCTATGTGTTGCTTGAGGTGTAGTGCAGGTGTTAACCTTCAACTCTTGACTGTCTAGCACAATCTTGGCTGGAGAGAGCTTTGCCTCCAGTTTGGCTATGTAATTATATCTCTTGCAGGTTGTAGTGTTGGGTGGTAGGAGGAGAGGGTTGTCTATGTACATGAGGCAGTTGCTGCATTGCCCCAGTATGCCCAGATTCACCAGGTGGACAGGAGAAATCACCGGAAGCTGACCCTTGGACATGCCTGTTTAGGTGCTTTTTTTGTAAAGTACAAGAGCTGTTTTCCCTTACCTTTGCAAGGTACTTTGCAGTTATAGGCTGTTTAGTGCCTACGATTAATTTCTCCTTATTGACAAGGAGAGCTGACTGCTTGTATCAGTTTAAGGCTTCCTAGTGCTTTCCAGCAGGTTCTAGAGCAAGTGCTAGTCACAGGGGTTCAGATTTTAGTGGTACTACTGAGAAACCAGCTACTTCTAAGAGACATTTTGAAGAACAGACTTTCTGGTACCTGGAATAGTTTAACTGTAGCCCAGCGGTGCTGCACGATGCGAAAAATGCACAAACACATGCATTTTTAAGCCAGAAAGTTGAAAGAGATAGAAATCAGCCCAAAAAGGCTAATAAAATTACAATTTCAGAGCTGGAAACCACTCCTCTAGTGTTAGATAGGCAGTACAATGCTCACCACTCCCACTGGTAAGCAGTAGGACTTCACTCTACCACAGCAAGGTCTGGATAGCTCTGAACACAGAAAATAAAGTCCTGAGACAAGCAAAGCCTGGGATCTGGACTATACTAGCTAGGAAAGGTGGGAAACAAGCAAACAAGATAGCATTTATTTTTTTGGTTAAAAAAGACTAAACGATGCAATAATACAGTAAATAAACACAGAAAAGGCTAACGCTCTTGAATGTGTAGCCCTAAACAGTAAATGCAATTAAAACTCAACAAAATTAGCAATTTGGAACTTTTTAAATGAAGCAAGGCAAGTGCACAACTGAAAAACGATTTAAAAGGCAGTAATACAGTAGAAAAAGTAGCTAGTCTACATATACAGAGAAGTCTATATATACAGAAAAGCAGCTAAAACACTAAACAATTTAGATGCAGTGCAACCTAGAACACTTGAGTTGTAGCAATATTAAGGCAAATACAGTTTTAATAAACACACTAAAATATACTCTATATTTCCAAAATGTTTGAGAAGCACAGTTAGAACACAAGGAGATTCAGACAATATAAGTCAATATCTGATCAGTATTTAAGTGGGAAGTGATTAGTTACTAGGAGTTGCCACTTAGGTTTAGGGCAGCTTCTTTGTAAGTATCAAGCCTTCCATGTCTCTAAAATATTTTCCTGTGTGGCTGGGAAGTAACTGAAAAGTTCCATCTGAATCAGATCACTTCACTGGTAAATAAACAATAAGCAATGAATTTCACAATGAACTGTTATCATTTTTAGGGATGCCAGTAACAACATAATAAACAGTCCATAGGTTATCAAATACAAATGGAAGGAGTACATCCAGCAGTTTCTGGATGAAGAAAACCCCGCAAAAGGTGTACTGACCCATACATAGCCTACTAAGAAAATGGGAGAAGAGCTCATCCTAAAAAAAGTAAGAACAACACTAAGAACAAAATGAAGTCAGGGAAAGCATCAGGTTCATATGAGGTCATGGCAGATATGCTCAATATGTTGGGTGAGTTAGAGGAGAAATGGCTCCAGAGGGTACTTTCAGCAGTATGAAAAGAAATGCATATCCCAGAAGACTAGATAATAAGCATCCACGTGCTGGTGTACAAGAACAAAGGGGACATTCATAATTATGTACCATATAGAGGTGTTAAACTTCTATCCTACTGCATTAAATTGTTGGGGAGGATGATTGATAGAAAAAAGAGTAATAACTAAGATGGGAGATGAGCAGTTTGGATTCAGATAATAATGCAGCACAACCAACCCAATGTTTGCAGTGAGACGTATAACTGAGAAGAAGCTAGAGATGAGCAAAGATTCCAAATGTGCATTCCTAGACTTGGAGAAAGTATATGACAAGGTTCTAAGAACTTTGAATTAGGTATTCCTGCAATGGTTCAATGTCCTGGAAACATTGGTAGAATTAGTGCAAGTTCTGCACAAGGACTCAGTGATACAAGTATGAACAGTGTTCAGAATCACAGAGAGGTTCCAATAGGAGTGTGTGTGAATCAGGTTCCAGCTCTGAGCCAACTACTGCTCAAACTGATGATGAACTACATTAGTACGCAAGTCAGACAGGACAGATCAATAAAGCTGCTGTATGCAGATAATGTGGCCTTACAAGCAGACTCTGAAAATGATATAGTAATGGAATGTAAAAGTGAAAGTGCATGGGATAAAAATAAGTACAGACAAGACAGTTGTTATGGCAGCAGATAGGGGAACTCAAAAGAAGCTGAAAATTACAATAAAAGGGAAGATAGTGGAACACCTTAAAAGCTTCAAGTATCTGGGAGGGGTAGTTGAAGAAAAGGGAAGTCTGAACAAAGAAGTCAAAGCTAGAATCAGAGTGGCTGGAATTATGCTAGTCAGAAACTCTCTCAAGAAGCTACTGATCAGTACAGTTATAAAACAAAACCCCTCTCCCTCCAATTCTTTGACTATTAATGTGTATCAGAGTGTTTCTGCTAATTTTACATGATGTACTGACCACTTTAACTGGGAGATGGCAGTAGATTTGTTTCAATTAAGATAGTTAAATCTGCTCATATTCTTATGCTGCATATTTTTTTATTGATTGCACTGTACAAATGTTTCCATACACATTGTACACATGCTCAGCGCAGAAGCTTCCTCTCCAATGGCAGAAAGAAGGCAGAAGAACACCACACTCCAATTATACAATGACATTTAAAAAAGTAAAAAATTAATTTCTTTCTTAAATAATGTCTTTGTATAACAGCAATAGTCGACTTCTGAATGTAGGTATCACAGGATTTACCCAAGGTTGGCTTTGTTTAATCTCTTCAGCTTCACTCTAGTGATCATACCACACGGACCACGGGTAAATTCTGTGATACCAACACACAGTCATGGATTATTTCTAAGTTATAAAATGGACCAAAAATGACTGAGCTCTGATTAGACAGTAACTACCTCTAACCATGTTCATGCAGAAACACTGACCCATAGCACAAACTCTAAACCCCAAGACAAATCACAACTCATATGTCAGCCATCATACGGATGTCAACTCCATCAGGTCACTGTCATACTGCTGTCTGTAAAATATCCTAAATTATCCAGTAATATGAACTAGGCCCATCAGGGGCTCATTTCTGATTCCTTTTTTCTTAACACACTTCTTCCACTTCCAGGTTTTCTGTTTTAAAGCCAGTAGCTTCTGTAATTTGTCTCCTAGTGCCCAAGACTGCAGTATAACATGTTTGAAGTGTCTCAGAGCCAAATCTTTGAGCAAACTACTTATGTCATCTTTATTTCAATTTATGCTGATAAAGTTTCCTTACTCTGAAATGATGTCCAAGTGCAAGTCCCTTGCGTAGTGGCCACGATATCTCAGTTTTGCTCAGCCGGTCTTTTTGTTTGTTCATTATTGCTTTTTTGCTCAGCCGGTCTTCTTGTTTGTTCATCATTGCTTTAGCTATACTGAGGTATAAAAAAGAAACATGGGCATGGGAAAACAAGCAAGATCTGATATAGTATAATATTTATGCACAGTAAAAGACAAACTAATGGTACTTACGTATTATCGCAACCAGATTTTGTGATACAATGTACTTTACTGACGTTTAGTAAGTGAGCGAAAAATAAATGTATTATGGAAGGGTAAAGTATTCCAAAGTGTGCTGGGATACTGGTAGTGCTTTTTTAGGGAATTATCACATACAGTTTCAGGATTTGTGGATAGCCTGCTGTAAAAACGCCAGAGACTTGAGTTCATCGATAAGAGCAGTTGCGTGTGTTTGTATATTGGCCTGAAAGCACTGTGGGACTTACCGTACAATGTAAAATGTAAGCTGCTTTCTGGATTTAATTTTTCTGCTTTACTTTGTTATTTTTGGAGTAAGTACTTAAATTTTCAAACCTTTTCAGTAAGGATCTACTGCCAAAAGCTGTTGCTTGTTGCCTTTGCTTTCATGCATTTTCATTCGGATGAATGTGATGTCTGTCACAGCAGTAGTGTTGATACTTGAAAGTTCTGAAGGTGTATATTCTGATAAAAACATGCAGTAAGGCAACTATGTAACGTATGACATATACCTAAAAATTTGAAGGGAATGTAACTCTGTTATTCCCTGCCTATCCAATTAAAAATGTAAAAACCTATCTGCCTTTGAAAAACCTGTTAACTGCAGTTTTGACAACTCTTTTGATGGCACGAGAAAAGGAACGCATATAAAGCAGTATTGGACAAGCTTAGCTGACATGAGATGCTGGCGGGAACACGGGAAACCTATTTTCAAGGCTTATTTTGTCAGCGGTTTTAATGGTAAACATAGTTAAACCTTATAAACATTACATAAAACATGTTGTTAAAGTTTATAAGACTTTATTTGTGTTTTTTCACATAAACCGAAGCAACCAGCATTACTGTGAAAATCTGGTTGCTATAATACGTAAGTACCAAACTAATAAATACAAAAAAGCAGTACCAAAGATATTTGAAGAGAAATACAGACAATGGCATCCAGATATGAAATATTTTACAATACAAAAAAATAAGACCACAAAGGGGGGGCGTAGAGCAGAAGATTAGTAAAGCAGAACTTAAACAGATAGAAGATGAAGTTATGGAATATCTGCAAAGTGAAGGATTTAGTGTAGAAAATCTATCACATGTTACGTTACAGCATGATGAGACAATGAGTCCCCAAGGTAAGGAGAAACATGAAGAGCAGGAGACCTCTAAAGAAGAAATATGGGCATGGGAAAGAAAAAGATTTAATATGGTGCAGTGTTTATGCAAGGGAGAAAGCAAAACTAACCAATACAAAAGAGCAGCACCAAAGATATTTGAAGAGAAATACAGGCAAAGGCATCTGGATATAGAAAATGTTGCAATGCAAAAAAAAAAGAAGAAAACAAAGTGGGAAAGCACAAGATTAGTAATGGAAAATTTAAAGAAATAGAAACTGAACTTATGGATTACCTGTGAAGTGAAGAATTTAGTGTAGAAAATCCAACTCTGGTAACTTCGCAGTATGATGGAAGCGTGATTCCCCAAATTAAGGAGAAACCAGTGGAATGGGAATCATCTGATCAGTTGCCATATGAAGATACTTTGGAGCTGTCAGTAAGAAAACAGCACAAAAGTTCAGCTGGAGTTGCACAGCAAGGGAAGGAGCAGGAAACCGTGGCAACTCTGATACAGTCTATGTTGTGGAGTTATAGGCCAGTGAGTTCCCATATGAAAGAATGATAGATGACACAGGATGACTCAGGATGAAGCTTATGAGAATATTTCACAGGAAGTTGTTCTGGAACTTTCTGTAGAATGCCCACAGCAAAATTGAGAATATAGAATGTGCCTTCAGTTTAGAAGAAAAAGAATTACGAGAAGATTTGTTTGATTTAATAGAGATGGAGAGACATAGTAATATCTATAAAAGAAATAGATTAGAGGAGGTCAGTAAGACCCCAAATTGTAGCGTGATAAAACAAATGAACATGGTAATCCATACTATTAACAGAAATTCATGTGATGTAACAGAAGTAAATAGAATATATTACTGTGCAGCTAGATTAATAACAGATAAAGACTTACTACAAAAATACAGGGTAATAAGGGAAAGTAGGGAAGAAGTCAAATGCTGCCATAGATGTATTGAATAGAAAAAACTATAAAGCAATTAAGACAAGAAGTGCCACTGTTAGAAGAGTATAGAAGAGAGAAACAGATCAGCAAGCATACTTAGAAAGATGGATGTCATAGAAGCAGTGTTCAGTATTAGAACACACTAGAATCTGTCGTACACTATGGCAAATAATAAAGATAGCATGAGCAGAAATATATGCAGATTCAACAGTTGACAAAATCCCACATTCATGGATAATTAGTGCTTACAGATGTATAAGATACACAGTACTTACATTACAGTGACAATGAGATGGTGGCAAGCCACTTTGCAGCTAAACCATGAGGGAGTGTATAAATATTTGGGAATTGATGAATGATAGTAAAACATGAACAAACATGAACAAAACTCAGCAAGAAATATTTTAGAAGACCAAAATTAATACTGAAAACAGCCGTACCGTATAGGTGAAAAGTCCAAGCTTTAAACCAATTTGCTCTTCCTGTTCTAACTTACAGTTTTTGGACGATTGACTGGCCCCAAAAGGTTTTAGATCAGTTAGACAGGAAAACAAGAAAAATGTCCACATTTATCAAATGATACATAAAAATCAGTATATACCAAGATTATATATTCAATACAACCACACCAAGACCTGTTGAAGGCTTACTTAGTAAAAAGAAAATGTCCAACTAATGAATGAAGCTGAACCACCATGGAGACTTCTCCATGGTGGCTTAGCTTCGGTCACCAGTTGAAGATCATACATTCCTTGCTCTGAAGGAGGTATGAGACTCCTAGAAAATGATTGCATGTACATATCTGCAATCAAAGGACTGCATACATATCTTCTGACCTCACCGGATCCAAATCTAGTGAAAGTTTTGAAACATGAAGAGAACAAATCTAAGATGACTCCCTTACTTAGATTAGTAGAAGCATATCATTGTCAAGTGGTAATGGAAACCAAACCAGAAGCAGACAAAAGTCAGGCAACCACTGAATGTGCCAAAAAAACAAACAAAAAAAGAATATAAGCAAAAGGATCAGATGAGATGGCAAGAAATGTGAGAAAGGCATAAATATAGTTGCAAGTCTAGAAAACTCTTCAAACAGCCTCATGTTGATCAGGATCTGATGTTAGAATGGTTAAGAAGAATTGAATTTAAACCAAAATATGAAAGGTTAATGTTAGCAGCCCAGAATAGTGGACTACGTACACATTGGTTTACAAAGTTCATCAAGCATGTGGGAGAAATAGGCAAATGCAGGTTCTGTAAAACAGAAGTAGAAACAGTCACACATCTTTTTGCTGGGTGTGATACATTAATGGCAGAGGGCCTGTATACTGAAAGGCATAATAACATGGCAAGACTATTGCACTGAGGATTGTACAAACATTGCAATATTGAAGTAGTTGAAAAGCATTGTAAACATGACCCACAAGGCATTATAGAGAATGCTGAAGTACACATCACATGGGATCACCTATTACCAACAGTTCATAAAATAGATGTGAGAAAAGCAGATATAGTAGTCCATGAAAAGAAGTCAAAAGTAGCATTAATCACTGAAATTGCTACACCCAGTGATTACAGTGTTGTACATACAGTGAGGCACAAAGTCATAAAATGCCAGGATTTGCATGCAGAAACAAGGACAGTGTGGAAGAAGGATAGCCAGATAGTTACAATAGTAGAAGGAGCAATGGGTCTTACAAAAAAGAATTTACAGTATTATTGGATATGCTACCGATACATGTAACTCTCTATGAACTGCAGAAGGAGTCAATTCTTAGCACATTGTGGGTGCTGCAAACAGCACATTTGGCTAACATCAAAGATTGAACTAATACTAATTTCACAAACTTTAATTATGCTTTGACTTAGGAATGGGGTCCATTCCTATCATGGTATTAGCAATCAAAAATACTTGGAAAATTAAACCGAGGAAAGCTTTGAATTCATCCTTAAAACCAGTAGATTGATAAAAACATGCTTGCAATGGTTTGCTTAATAAATCATTGTACTTCAAAGTCTCAAAAATTATGGGTCTGTTTTTGTCTTGTTGAGGAATGAGCAGATAGGATAGTGCCAAGATAACTGCTACAGCTTCATGACTAGAAAGTGTTTAGAAAACCACATTAATCTCTTCAAAGCATTTCCATGGATTGTGAAGAGTAGCCATTAATCGAGTTTGCTATGATTATAGAGAAACAGAACTGAGTAGGTGCATCTGGACTTCTAAGGATGCAAGCCCAGTCAAGAATCCACCTTACCATACTTTGTGTACAGACATGGTACTAAAGTAAACTAAAACAAATGCAATTTTTTCATAGAAAACAGTGGTTGTTCTAATCCAAGTAGAATGTAAAATGCATAACATTTATAAAATGTGAGTAATACTGTGAATGCGTCTCCTTTCCATGGAAATGCAGTGGTACTGTCAGAAACTGAAACAAAGTCTTGCTTCTGAAATGTGTATAAATTTGTAATGCTTTCAGCTTCCAAATGCATGTTGTTGTTTTGACACTAACTTAATGGACTCAACCTTCTCTCCCTAAGCAAGAAGAAAAATAGGAAATACTACCTGGGACTCTTTTAAGCTGAGGGAAAGACTTTTTTGACTGTTTTATTAGAGTTCTTTTACCAGCTTACTTTTATATTATGCAGGTATATTGCATTTCTAGACAAGCACAAGCTGAAATCCAGATACTTTCTGGAGTTTCTGGTCAGATATAGAAAGAAAATCAACTTTAGATAGTGGCAAAGCCATGAAAAAATTATCATGGAGATGAGCAATAATGACATAGGAAACCCTCCAGATACTGGATCCAACCCAATTTGTTTTTTTTTTTAAGGTCAAGTTATGCCTACTCAACATGGTGGACTTCTTTCTGAAGGTCACCAAAGCAATGGAAATGCAGTGGTACTGTCAGAAACTGAAACGAAGTCTTGCTTCTGAAATGTGCATAAATATGTAATGCTTTCAGCTTCCAAATGCTTCCATGATGACATGAAGTCTTGGAAGGGTGGGCTTGGCAAAATAGTTCACACTGCATACCTTGACTTGGCCAGAGCATTTGACAAAATCCCCCACTCGGGCTTTGTTGAAGAGGCTAATTACAAACCCTTATGTCACCTGGTGGATAGCCAGCTGGCTTACAGACAGGACCCAGGAAGTTAGAATTGGGGAGTCCACCTATACAAAGAGGCCAGCTACAAGTGGAGTCCCTCAAGGATCAGACCTGAGACCACTCCTTTTTGGCATTTACTTCTCTGAAGTCAAGGCCAATGTCAGTGGCCACTGGTTGACTAAATTTGCAGATGACTGCAAATTAGGAGATGTCACTGAATCACCCACTGATGCAAATGTTCTCCAGGAAGGGCTGACACAGACAAAAAACTGGTGCCATAGACATGGACTAAAACTAAATGCCAAGAAATGCATAATAGCATGCTTTGGGAAGTCATTCACCCCTGGTAACTATCATATTGACAACACACCCCTAAGAGATGACCCAGGTAGTCAGGGACTTTGGGACATACATAGACAGTAATCTAGCCTTTGACCATCACATGTCTACAGTAGTGAAGAAATCATCCTATTTTATGCAACATATAAACAAAAGTATGGCATCTAGGTCCAAGGAAGTCATTGTTCCACTGTATTCAACATTCATAAGACCTGTCATTGTGTACAGTGCTCCTTTTGGTATGTATCTAACCAAATATATCCAACAATTTAAACATCCACAGATGTTCCTCCCTAAAATAATACAGGGCGTAAGTAATATGTCCTATGCAGACCACCATTAGGCACCATCCCTGTACACTGTCTCTTACAGGATCTTGAGGGGAGATCTATGCCTGGAGTACAAGGTATTGTCAGACCTCACTCTGATGGACCTCCTGCATATCTGCAAAACAAACAGTGACAGAATTACCCATTCTAAAGACTTAAACCTTGCCTGTGGTTTAAGTCTTTAGAATGGGTAATTCTGTCACTGTGATATACATAAGACGTGCTGGAGAGACAGGTATGCATCCCAGAGACTATCCCTTCAATGGAACAGATTCCCCGTTCGTGTGAAGCAGAGATCCTCCCTAACCCAATTCAAGTGTAACTTGGACAACTGGATGGGGAACAGGAAATTCATCCATAGTTTGGAACTTATATCTGTAATAGACACAGGCAGGCTGTAAATGGTTCATCTCCCAGGCCCCTGCTTGTTAATGTTTTATGTCCCAAGCCCCTGCTTATACTATCAAGGGTACCAGAGCTTGTCAGAGATGTGGGATGTATGGCAAGGTTTAAAAAGACCCTTGTGGTTGCTAGCTATTAAACACCTATGAGTCTATGAACCTATAGAGATAGGTCCTGATGTGTGTGTGTGTGTGTGTGTGTGTGTGTGTGTGTGTGTGTGTGTGTGTGTGTGTGTGTGTGTGTGTGTGTGTGTGAGCATGCTATCATTCCAGCTACTGGCAGCATTATCATAAAGATAGGAAATGGGGTATTGCCACTCAAAAGATATAATGAAACCCTTTTGAAAAAATGTATGTGTATGCCTGTTTGCAAAATATTTTTGGTCAGGTTTCAAATACTGTTTACTAGATTGCACTGGAAAGCACTGCATTCAGTCAGAGTGGGTGAAATCCTGCACAACCAGTCATTGCACTTCTGACTTTCAGCTATATAATGTAAAGCAAATTGTGGTATAACATGAATTGGCTATTTCCTTAAGCAGCCATGCACACTTGTATATCCACATATAAATCAGTGCCAGCAGGTGGGATTGCATACTCTTTCATTATTTATAACATGTATTTGGACTGAATTGCACTAACAGCATCTATAGCCTAAAAATCACTTATAAAAGCTGAACAGGATCCCACCTCTCAATATGCAAGATACAAAGAAGCATCATCCAACTCAGCCCAAACTATACTTGCCCTTCAGTAGAAATGCCTTCCTCCAGTTACATGAATATTAAACCCACTAAAAGTGGCTGGAAACCAAAGAACTCAAACAATACCTACAATTCAGAGATGACGCTTGGACTTAATGGAAATAAAACCCTACCAGACAATCTCATTTTCACTTCACCACACTCTGAAATATTGCCAAACAAGATATTCATAGCCATAAGAATGCTTATTAGAAGTCTAAGTAACATTCCCTACTGAACAAACCAAAATATTTCTGGGGTGAAATAAACAAGTCTCAAGACAGCATTTTCTGCAAAATTCTAAACTGTAATACCACCAATCTCACAACTGTTGACATCTTTCATAAATTCAGCAATTTACCTGATGTCTCTCCTCCCTAACAACTCCCTTCTCCCACCATCCAATCCTCCTTCTCCTCCCCTCCTTCCACTTCAAGCACATCAAACACAAAGGTATAGAAGCTCTGCTAGACCATATTACTAGTGTCACTGCAGGAGCTATGGCTGGAGTTGGACAGGGATCTTGCTTCCAGGCATAGCACTGGGGCATGTTTGAGTCCAAGGTCATGGTTGGGCTCCTCGTCAAGGATCATGCCAACAGACTGCTGGAGGACCAGTACCAAGGCTCTGAATACAAGTTTGAGGCCTGGGACCATCTTGCAGATGATGTCACCAATGCTACTGGAATCTCCCGCAGTGGTGAGCAGGTGCATCATCATTATGATGACATGAAGTCTAGGAAGAGTGGGCTTTTGTCCCAGTGGATCCAAGATGCTTGGGAATGGAATGCCCCAGAAGTTTGCAAGTATAGGAACCAGTGATTTATGAAATTGTAGTATGAATATCTGCTAGAGATGTATGCATAGTGTATGTTTTCCCCCCACAGCTGCAAAGGAAAGGGCTCGTAACCTGGAAGCCCACACAGAGTGCCTGGCCAGGATGTGCCAAGAGTGTGGTGAGTACAGATATATCTTGCAATATCTAGTAATCTAATTAAGAAAGAATACAGAAGTAACTACCAGTTGGTATAGTCTGTTGTGAGTGTACTACAATGACTGTGTACATATACCTGGACTTATATAAGTGAGTATTGCCAGGTACAGTTCAATATAGATGAAAGCAGGAAACATGCTACTGTCACTTAAAGAAAGTTAATACAGCATTAATAATGATTTGGAATAACATGTGTATACCGTATTAATAATGCATGTTCTGGTAATAAAGTACACCAGCATTGAAAATGTGAAGAGAATAAATTAACTGCAGTCCTAATCTACAGCAAATACACTACAACTGCAGTCAGAATTGTGAAGATATAAAGGTAGTACTGCTTAGATTGTGTGATAACAGATGTGGTCCAATGCCTGCATTATTTAAATAGTAGAACAATAGAGATTACCAGCTGTATACCAATCACTGTATCATGTCACCCTCAATGAATCTGTCTTTTGACAATTGTTGTGTGTATTCTGGGCTGTTATTCAAGAAATCAAATATTATATGCTTTGTGAAGTAAACATGGGTATAACAACATAAAGTGAATAAAGGCTGGCCAATAAATAACTGTCACACTAAAGTGTAGATGTGGAGCCGAACTACAAAATATAATGCAATATGATATCTGTTCTGCACTAAGATCTGAACCTAGAGTAGTACTGTCTAAGGTATTATAGTGTGTTCCTCCTAGGGTTGTCTTGTGTTAACCTTTGCATTTCAGCTATATGCATCCCTGAACGTAGGTACGCTGATGCAGGCAAGTATGAAAGTGTAATAGCTGTAGACTGCAAATATAGCATCTGCAAATGTATATGGGTCAGGTAGGCAAGCCAGCACCTCGATATGGTCTGCACAGATCACACATATTCCCATTCACGAGGTGTTAACTGTGTACACCTGCATTCCAAGTATTAATACAGAGTTCACCTACTATCTCTGTCATGCATAAATCTCATGCATGTATGTTCAACTGTCACTTCAGTCTTGTGTGACATTCTACCTATATTACCAGGACACACATTGTCACCAGGTCAGCTTTTGGTACTTATCACTCAACCAACACACAGCAGTGGTTTAGTAGCTCAGTGTTATAACCAATATATATGTTGTTCATTTTTCCACACACACACTAGGGTTTGAATCCAGGGACAGGTATTAAGATATATTTATAGTAACAGAGAAGTAGCACTGACTATTTATAGAAGCAGTCAGGTGTTGTTAACAGATACTTTTCCCACAGGACTTACAGGTAAATAAATGTCTGTAGTAGCTGTATGAAGGGTATAGTAATGTCTATGTCCAGATGTGGTAGTGTGTAAACAGCATTCCTCAGCAACGTGATAATAACACTCCATTAAATAAAACAACATGAAGTATAGTAGTATGCAAGTTAATAAGACAAATTAAATGGACTATTGTTTGCATGGCTGTATAGCTGTTGCATCTGTGAATGTCTGCTGATAGTCTAACCCCATGCCTGCCAATGATGGCAGGATAAGTATAAACTCTCTGTACTGTGCACGATACATGTCTGTCACGGATAGTGATAACTGCTGCCACAATCCTTACACACAGATAGAAACCCAGTTGAAGTATGCCAGTAGCACACCCACACAACATCAGTGTAGAGTGCACCTTGGTAGTCAGATATATTCCCCTGACATGTAATAGTCCCCTGTAGTTATGTACCTGTATGTGTATTGGCTTTACCAATACCATCCCATCTGGATAGCTTGAGAGGTATGTACATGCTACAGAAGCTATAGGGAACTTCTAGACATAAAGTAAGGGCAGACCTGCAGAGTATTGAGCAGTACTGTTGTGAAAAATATAGTCTATACAGTTGGTAATGGAATGTATTTCTCTCCACCCTCCCCTTATCTGCATTACAAATTATTATCATTATACTATGGGCATGGTTCCATTTCCAAATATGTTGTTCTCAAAACCTAATGTTGGGCCTTGCGTTGTATTATTGGTTATATATTATAATGGTTGCATACTAACATACCTTGTTGAAATACCAGTGTTGCTGGCCTTTTGATACAACTGTTACTGGCATGCTGTCACAATAATGACTGTTATTCCATTTATGCTTGTGCTCTGTATGCTATTCAATTCTATTGTTCTGGGTTAATTGGAACACCCATACATGCTGTTGTAACTAACATTTAAATGTTTTGTTCATGACTAACCAATACAACTCAACACTATAGCATGCTTGAGTAGGCTGGTCCCAGCAGATCCACCTATCCCACCTCATCTGGCCGTAGCACCTGGTCCCAGAACATCTGAGACCCAACCTGGCACTGCCTTCTCCACTGGTCCTGCACCACCCTTGGGTGGAACCACCTCAGGGGATGGGGCCCATTCCCCCAGGCACGGGCACAGAGAGGATCTCATCACTCAAAACCAGTTTCTAGGGTTGGTGGGCAGGGTTATCCACTGCGATTTGGATGATTGACTGCTCCAGATCTAGGACAAACTGGTACACTTGGAGGGCAGACCGGCCCCAGTTCCCAGCCCCCAACACAGCCACCTTTGGGGCCGTGAAAGGGCAGTGGTGACTGCTCATGTATGTGGAGATCAGTCCCAGTGTTTCCATTTAGAGGCACTTGGTCCTCCGATTCCCAAACACCCTCCCCATCCAAGGTGTTTACCCCCATCATGTGTCATACAGTTCCCCTGCCTGCTATCTTGTCTGTCTTGTCTGTCTTGCCTGTCTACAAATGCAACATATCCTACCTAGCTTACCTCCCCAAAAGTACCTGATACTTTTCCCCAATATTCCACTCTCTCCTTAAAAAAAAGGGGCATCTATCCTGCAAAAAAACAAAAACATCATCTCATACATAGCTCTCCATTTCACCCACACTTATACTGCCATTAATCAATCATACCAGCAGTTAATCAACAAAGTTATGTTGCCCATACCCCCCTGTGGCATGTGAGGCTCCAAATTCCAAATTGTCCACAACATGCACAGCTATTGCTATAGAAGAAATGTAGAGCTATGGTCCTTTTCTACACCCATCCTGCACATCCCTACTTGCCTTTTATATTGTTTCCCCCCTGCCTGCCCCAATTTCACCACTTTCCTATCACCCCTTTTTCTTTTCTTTTTTTGGAAATAATGTGGGTTTAAGTGGGATTAAGTGCTACTTAGCATCACGGAAACCCACACAAACCCACCTTATCAGATTCTGACACTGTTCTGTACATCAATAAAATAGCCCCCCCCCCTACCAAGTCTCAAACCCAGGACTCTCTGAGCTGCACTACAGTGCATTAGACCACTAGGCCATCTCAGCTCTGGAGAGTCACATGTGTTTTTGGAAATATATCATGCAGGACAGTGATGTAACATTAGGAAGACGATACACTCCCTTTTCAAGTATTGGACCCATAACCCTCTGAACTACAGTACAGTGCATTAGACCACTTGGCCAACTCAGCTCTGGGAAAATGTAGCTGTTTTTGTGAATATATCATGCAGTAGTGATTTAACATTAAAAAGCAAAATCAACTGCTGTCAAGTATTGAACCCAGGACCCTCTGAACTACAGTGCATTAGCCCACAAGGCCAACTCAGCTCTCTTGAGCTGTGGATGTTTTACCAAAGATATTCTGATTACAAGTGACACTACTTTTACATATAATGTGATAAATGGCAGCATACATTTACCTATGATGCAGACACTGAACCAGTACACAGCCAAAGATATGTTGATGGATTGATGGGAGGCCTATGATATCAGGTAGAGCTGACAATTGCACAAACTGTTGCAGAATGTCTACAGTTGTGTCTCCTACTTATGGCATGGTTATCATCAAAGGTATTCTGTGTGCTGAAGTAATGGCAAGTCAGTGCAGGATGAGGTTACAAAAGCATGACAGACAGGTCAGTGTCACATGTCATAGCCATCCAAGCACACATGTTCATGCCAATACTGTATAACACACTGGATGCATGCACATATGTCTTGCAACTACACCTCCCATAATAATGACTCAGTAGCTCTATCTTTTACATTCCTAGCATGTCTGACATCTGGACACCCACAGGTCAGACCCACAGTCCAGTCTGTTGCACAACAACTACATGTTTGTCAATACAACACAGAAATAACTGAGCCCTGCAATGTCCAGCAAAACTGGTTGCTGCTGCAGTCACTGCCGCCCACAGTAGCACGTCAAAGGTCTAGAGGGTGAGACACATGTCACAAATGTGAATACATGTACTAAATGCTCCCTACCACTCTTAAAAGAGGCTTAAAAGATCCAAATCCATTTTAAAGAAAAGAAATAGGGAGAATATCACATCAGGTGATGTGATATTCTCCCTATTTCTTTTCTTTAAAATGGATTTGGATCTTTTAAGCCTCTTTTAAGAGTGGTAGGGAGAATTTAGTACATGTATTCACATTTGTGACATGTGTCCCACCCTCCAGACCTTTGACGTGCTACTGTGGGTGGCAGTGACTCACATCAGGTGATGACCTGCGGTGGTGGTGCTGCGGTAGCATTGTCGCGTCACAGTAAGACTCTGTCTGGTTAGATTCTCAGCTAGAGCGTCTTCTGCGTGGAGACATGCGTGAATGGGCACACCTTTGTTGAAGGTTGTGCGTCAGGGCTGGTAACTCAGCACATAAAAATCAACTACCAATCATTAGTGGACCGGAGTTCCGCTGTGGTGACCCCTAACTGGGAAAAGCCGAAAGACACAGCAGCAGCATCACATCAGGTGATGATACCTCATCTAATACTGAGCGGGAGGAGGCTCACGTGTATAGGTCACCGAGGTCGAAGAGAAATAATCTGGGTGACAACTTGGCCCACCCTTTAGGCCTAGGTCAAGAAGAGGGGGGAGGAAACATAAAGGTCCCTCCCAATTTAGAAGGAATTCTGAGGGTGATGGCTCAGGTATAACATCATGCAATGTTTTCAACATCTCCTCATTGGGATTGTCGGATATGCAAATAAAAACAATTAATAAAGGTCTTAGTTTTGTTCCTAGTTTTTTTGTGCCTGAAAATCAATTTGCACAGGACATCATAGATTTCTGCTGCAATTTAAATTTACATTTATTTTTTCAGGGTGATCAAAATCAGGCTGATAATAGACCTTTTAGATTTCGGGATTCTACATTTAAGCCACCCATGTCTCCGGTGGTTTCACTTTTTCAGGGCAGTGTGCTCAAAGATTTACATCGAAATCTAGGTAAGGATTATTTAAGTAGGGACAATATTTCTTGGGCTGAAAGAATATGCATAGATTAGATCAAACAGAGATATTGTTATCTCATTTGCCAACAAGGGAGGAGCTATAGTGGTCCAAGACTGGACACAACATAATGAGACACAGAGACAAATTTTGGATCAGAATTATTATAAGATCATGTCTACAGATCCTACAGCCAAGTTTAAGGTTGAGATTGATGCCTTTTTGGACATGGCAGTTGAAGAAGGTATTATTCCTAGGGAATCTGCCTTTCATCTTAAGGATGACCATCCAAAACAACAATACTTACGCCTCCTTCCCAAAATTCATAAGACCCCCAATAACTCCCCCCAGGTAGACCTATTGTCTTGGGGTGAGGTTCACTCACAGAACCTATTTCTGAATTTCTCACGTATTATTTAAAACTGCTTCTACCATGAATATGGGCTTGGATACAAGATACAACCCAATTTTTGGGTATAATATTAAATATCCAGCTTGAACCCCACTGGTTATTGTGTAGTCTTGATGTCATCTCCCTGTATACCAATATCCCTGATTGGGTGGGTTTGGCTGCACTACAGTACTGGTTGGATCGGGCTGAATTGTACAGACTAGGTTTTAATACTCTCTTGGTCTGTTTGGCCGAGCATGTTCTAACCAAGAATGTGTTTTACTTTCAAAAACAATGTGTGTGGCAGGTACAAGGCACAGCTATGGGGGCATCTTTTGCTCCCATATATGCAGACCTGTTCATGGCTTACATAGAGGAGCAACTGATTTATGATGATAGTCAAAATATTTATTTGGAAGAAATTGATATTTTGAGGCGATATATTGATGACTGTTGGTTGGTGTTGCGAGCGGATGCCTCTTATTTGGCGGAGTTTGTTGAATATTTGAACCAAAATAAGTGTGGGATTCAATTTAAGATAACCTGGCATAAAGATGAGATCACCTTTCTGGATGTCTTGGTTAAAGGTATCCCGGGGGACAGCTTGGAGACCGAGGTATTTCACAAATTTCCACAAAATAATACTTTGTTACATGCCTCCAGCTTCCACCCTCAACATGTCATCAGGAATATCCCCAAGTCTGAATTTCTTAGGATTAGAAGAATTTGCTCAGACTCCTCTATTTACAATCAATATAAGCAGGATCTTTCTAATAGATTTAAAGATCGGGGATACAGGGATGGTGACATATGTAGAGCTAGCCAGTTTGCCTCTCAGTAGCACAAATCTAATTTGCTTGTATATAAGGGTGATCAGCCTGTTAGGAGTTATCAAGTTAGGCTAATACCTACATATGGCAAAAATACACATTCATTTATAAATATCATCTTCAAGCACTGGAATATTCTTCAAGGGGAAGGTTCACTTATGGAATACGTAGGAGACAAATGCATTTATTCCTTTCTAAGGGTCACTCTCTAAGTTCTTTGTTTAACCATTACAAAAGGTGCCAGAATCAGGATAAGATTTCTAGTCAGAGAACTATGACAGGGAAAAAACTGATGGGTTGCAACCCATGTGGTCATTGTTCCAATTGTCCAAAGGTTTAGAAAACTTGTAGTTTTACTAGCTAAAATCCACCTCATGTCTTTGATATCACTTTTTTGCCACCTGTAGTACCAATTGGGTGATATATTTGGCAAGTTGTACATGCCCAGCATTTTATGTTGCACAAACATCTAGGCCACTCAGATTATGGATAAGTGAACATATGAGTGACATTAAGAACTGCAAACAATCCAGTGCAGTATACAAACATATTTTTAAACACAAAACTGGTATATTTAGATTTACAATTATTGATTGTATTACATATAAAACACAGGATAAGGCAGGATTGCATGAGATACTCAATTTGAAAGAAAAGAAGTGGATTGTCAAGCTTGGTGGATTGTTTTCACCTTGCCTGAATGAATACTTCTAAATCCTGATTAATATAACAGTTGTTTAAGTGTTAAGTGGCATATATATATATATATATATATATATATATATATATATATATATAGAGAGAGAGAGAGAGAGCTTTGGTGGAGGGTGATTTTGTTATACTTTTTTTGTTCACCGAGGATGGCAGCATTGCTGAAATCAGTCTGATTTGATTTTGTGAATAGGATCTTTATGTGTATCTTTAAATACACTATGTTCTAGTTTAATATATTTTTTTCACACCGTTTGTGCTGGTTCTTTTTTGGTCTATGTGATTTTAGGAGTTTGGGCTGTTGCACTAGCCATACCTACGGGTCCTTTACAGTTTCAGTTCATACCACATCAATCCAAACAGTGAACAGTATTTCTACCCATCCTCTGTGATGCTGTAGCTCCCACACCTCGATAATGTCCTCCGAATAGGCCAGGAAAAGGGCCAAGACCTACACTAAGGCCTTAATTATAGCACTGCGTTGCTATGCCATTGGCTAATGGCAATGCAACCCAGCTGTTGTGGATGCTATTAGCAAGTCTGTGTCACAAACTGGTGCACAGGCAATCACCTGTTCATGAGCATTACCTACAAAAGGCAAGTTTCTGCCTATGGTAAAGAGGTCTGTGACTTTCTTCATGAAGACAGACTGCAATTTCCAAGGAAAAATACCACTGGACTTCTGCTCACAAAGGAGTACAGCACTATTCCAGATATGTCATAGAGTTAACCATGTAATGGAATGCAGATGGGGGGAAGCAGTCATGGGAAATAGGACTTTCAACAGTAGGTCTCAACAACATATCTTGGAATGACATGCTGCTGTTAGTCTGCTGTCCAGCACCTACAGTCTTGTCTTTTGGCTCTGTCTGCAGTGACATAGATTGCACTTTTTGCCCCTGAGTCCCCCCAGCAATGATCAGTTCATGTACAAATGCTACAGGATTGTCTGTTGTACAATAGTGACAGTAGCTACTGGTGGATACAGCTGGCATATCATATAATGTAGTGTCGTGAGCCCCTCTCGGTCAGTGAATCTCATGCAGGGTTAGTTCAAAGATTATCCAGTTGTCCCTGGCTGTTCCTGATGTACTCTGGCTAGGTCACTGTGTACTCCACACCTGTATTTCATTGCCTGACAGCCATGACTAGCATACCTTGTAACTCCCTGCAGTGGGACAGCAGTTTATAGGCAGTAATAGTGGGGGCGGACAGGCTCTGCCTCAGCAACAGTGTGTACATATTGACCATCAATGTAAGGGAATTAATACAGTACCAGATATTAATGTACCATTACTATGTTCTGAGAAGTCTGGCATGTCACAGCCACATTCTCCACACACTGGGAACACCCATTACATATTGTCTAACTGGTTTCCAGACATCCATATTTGTCTGGCATGGGGTCCGCATATATCAGGCACAATTACACATTCTGCAAACATCTGGGTACTGCAGATGTCAGAAACCTACGAGGAGGAAACCCTACACCACATATGCACTGCTTTCTGTTACTGTGCAGCACAGATGTTGCTGGAATGTCCACATGCACTTGTAGTACCACTCACATATTTGTCAGATTTTGGATGTATGACATGGTACTGTAACTTTGTCCATATGGGACACACCACAGTCGATGGCAGTGATGGGTGTGGACGCATAACACAGTCTGCCACAGCACACAGGCTATAACTGGTATACCTAGGACCATATGAGGTTACTAAGCTATAGGCCCTGAACCCCCATAAGCCTAGCCCAGACGTTAGCCTATGTGTATGCAAGGCAACACCTGATGCCCCAGTCCAACAAGGACACAGGTGGTATCCCAAGGGTGTATGTGCAGTTAACATCCAGTTATCCAGGTTCTGCCTGCAAAGGTGTAAATAGCTGCCTAATGTGGACAGGGTGACCATTCCACAGCAGGGTGAGTGTGTGGGACACATGTCTGAGCTGCCAAGAAGACCAGTTAATGTCACGCACCAGGTTGTGGGCATGTGTGTTAAATAGAGTGGAGCTTGAGTTGCACTGCGCAGCAGTCCCAACAATGTGGAGTCTGTGATTGCCTTGCATGCCTGACAGAGGTCACCTCTGAGGAGTATGTATGAAACTGGGTAGAGAGACGGGCTTATAGCCTATCTGTGTATGGTAGATGTTTGAGGCTCTGGTACTCCCTGGTGGAGAACATCTGTGGTGTCCCCAGCTGCTGCATGTGCTGTGTGAGGTGAATGATGAATGGGGCATTTTACACAATTATGGGCCTTATTGTGGGTAATACAAGAATGTTGGGACCCCATACCCCTGGATGACATACCTGTAGGTATGAGGTGGGCCATGTAGGAGGTTCACCAAAGAACAGAAGCAACATGGTGGTGAAATGTCATGCTGCCATCGACCTGTGTGCACAGATCCCACACGACTGACTGCTTGCCTAGGATGTTGTTAGTACTGTGATAATATGTGGTGATGTTAATCTCCCCAAAGGGGTTGGCACTGCATGTCCTGGTATGCGGCCTGATGCCACGTTTCTAGCACCAGTCATGTATCTGCATGAGACCCTCCTAGGCAGATGTCCACATTACTAGGGAATCCAGTGACAGCACACAGCATGCAGTTATCTGCAGACATGGTCAGCCATAGGCCAATGGCTGTGCCCTGCACCACAGATGTGTACATCGCACATAACAAAGGCCCAAACACAGAACAACAGGTTATGCCACTACTTATGGGTCAACCACTTCATGTGGATTCCCCTATGTGTTTTAGTTGGATCATGTCAGTGCGTCAGTGTACTACCCCTATGGTAACATATGGTGTGATGCATAGTTATTATGGCCAGGTAGGTTATACTGTTGAAGACTTTATCCAGGTCAAGATAGGCAGTGTGCACTCTCACCCCCCCCATCCATGGCTTTGGTGACTGTGTCAAAGAGGTCAGCCGAGTGTAACCGACATGATTCTTTCCTTGACAAAACCTAACTGTGTGTAATGGAGTATGTGGAAGTCGCCAATGTCCTTGTTAATGAGCTTCAGTATAAACTGTGCTATGGCCTTGCAGAATAGCCGCGTTAGGCTGATAGGAATATAATGTGATAAATTGGTGGACACACCACCTTAGTGTAAAGGGGTGACAGTGGTTGTCCTTCACATGGCTGGGACAAAGGTGGTAGTCAGGCCTCCTTTGAATACAGTGGCTTATGTTATTGCAAGGTTATGCTTGGGGTCATGTAGGATGCATCCTGTGATGCGATAGGCTCCAATGGCAGATGTAGACCATGACTTTTACATGGCAGTCGTGACCTGTTCCCTACATTTAAGAGAAGGGGGAGGGACTGTGGACACCCTGATGTACTCATTGGTGGAACAGGGGGTGAAGCCTACACTGACTCTGTCAGGCATTAAGTATGGCCTGAGGAAGTGGTAGTCCTACGAAAGCGTTTACCTATTTTTACCATTTTATTGCTTTATAGTTCTGATTAAAGTGTGTTTTATCCTAACTTCATCCCAATGTACATCTTTTCACTTAGTATCAAGTATGCTATACCTACACCACTGGTATAGCTGGTGTCCTTGACCACCACAAGTGAGCAGATGCAGGTGCTTCCTGTGATGTTGCAGACATATGTGCAGAATGGTAGATGATTATCTGCAGTGGATGTCGACAATGTGGGCTATGGGTTTGCTGTGCAAGTTCCCAGGTGTGATCCCATCCACTTGTTCACACTAACGAGACATTGCTTGTAAATGGGCACCTGCCACTAGTTTGTCTCTGACAGTGGTATGTCATCCCTGTTATAGACACTTATGTATTACAGATGTCCACCAGACAGGTGCATGTATCCTTGCAGAGGATGATGTAGTCCTATTGGGTATACCTGTAAGTTATACAAATGTGCATCTAGCACATGTGTGCATGTGTGGATATTGGTGCCAGTCTCTACAGAGTGGTTTGGAGCTTTGAAGCTGTGTATACCACCCCCCAGGAGGCTGTAGTCCACATTGGAGGTGTATGTATCTGTGACCCTAACTAGGTGGGTATTGTGGGAGATGGTGACTGCAGACATGACCGCATGATGGTTGCTTTGCCATGGAGGATGACACTGTACAGATGCTGCAGTGGTAACTTGTGTTGTGTAATATCAACTGCAACACACCTTCACCTCATGTAAGGGTAGCCCCTAGCTGCACTGAGGTGTTTGTAATTCCACTGTTGATGGCTCCCTGGCCATTTGTGTGCTGGCATGGGTACATCTTCCAATGTATGTTTGGGTCATTTAAGTGACTCAAGTTCAGGGTACAGACACAAATCAGAATACAGTTGTTGAGGTCCATATAGGCAGGATGGGCTTCCTGGTCACATGTGGTGGCCGGTAGCTAGCTATGATTTGAATAGGTGTGTTGGCAATGGTGAACTGCCCATTCGGTGTCCCCTGTGCATCTTACTGCCTGTACAGTGTGGAGGTATGTAAGTGTCTCATATATACTGCATTCACATGTCCCATGCTGTTTCTGCCCACACTTTGGGGTATGACTAAATGATAGGATGGTTGACCAGGTAAGGCTGGATTGTTCTCTGTAGCTTTGAACCATGTGTGTTTTACTGCACAGATGTCAGTATTTCATAGGGTTAAGACTGCGTGCACTGAGGGATGAGTCATGTGTAGACACCTAGAGTTTAGCAGCATGGCCTTCAATGTGTGCTGCTCTGACAGTTGTATGTTGGTAGTGATAACTTCACCACTTTTCCTAATGAAGGCATTATTGGCATGGCAAGAACCATTGCCAGATTCCTGAAAGCCAGTTAAGACAGATGGAGGCCATCTGTTGCAGAACATTGTGGTCTGCTGACCATAGCATCCCAGGCTCACAGGTACTGTAACTCCCTGGTATATCACAGGATAAAAGGCCACATGTTAAGGTCAATCATTTCCTGAATGTATTGAGGCATCAGTCTGGTTGTCAGAATGCTGCATAAGGCTAGGGACATACCTGCCCGGGACACATAATCAGTGTGCTCACTCATGTCTCATTGCACATAGTCTGGGAAAGAACATCTGAGGTCAGGCATGCCAACATGGACTGTGACAGACTCGTGACAGTACCTGTTGGTGAGAGACAGCAGTGTGTATGTGATATGGCATTGTCTATCACCTGACACACAAGTAACTATGACCATCCACATATACAGCCAAGTGAGGGGCACATCACTGTGTCTCGTAATGGAGTCTCCAATGTGTAACATGTTCGACATGTGCTGATGCCTGCATGGCTGTGGGACACAGGTGTGTTGCCATGTGTAGTATGTGCCATGTACAGCTGTGGCATTCATGTGTGGCTTTGCCTTGGAGCTCTCCTTTGTTTGTGGATGTGTATGTTGAGGTCCACTACATATGTGTGTGTGTGTGTTGTGTAGGTGTGGACGGTGTGTGAGGTATACTGATTGTGTTAACAACCTGTTTGGGAACAGATATGTGATCTTGACAGGGAGGGATCATGGACTGCAGGTTCCTACTTGCGACGCCCGTGCCCTGGCCCAGCAATCAAGGAGCCTCAATCATCACCATTAACACCAGAGAGTGTATCTCATATATGAGAAAAGGATAACAAATACACACAGTAAAGTGCAATTTCCCTTAAAAGCACACAGAGATCACAGTCAGTCCGGGGCTGGTCACTCCCTTGCTCCCCAGGTCCCCAATAAGACTCCCCACTGGCACAGCTATAAGGTCCACATCTCAGCCTAGCTAGGCAAGCTAAAATCTCCAGCACCCTCTCTGTCCAACCAGTGCTTCGTGTCCCTGCCCAAGTAGCTGACACACACACTTTGAGATAAGTTTATACAACCACACAGACACTCCTGGGGAAGGCTGACATAGGTTCCCCAACTGTGCCCACTTTTACCCAGACTATACGTTAGTAATCCTGCCACCACCCAGCTAATATTTATCAGCTACTGAAAGGCCCTTAAAAGGGTGTCCAATTATTACTGTGCAATATTATTATCCAATTGGTAAGTGTGACTAATTAGTCAAGGCTTATTAGAGAGGCTTTGTACAGTAAACTATAAATATGCAATGTACTCTAGAGCTTAACTTATCTCTACACAAACCAGCCACAGTTAAAAGGTTTTAAAATATTCAATAATAAATAATTAAAACCACAAGACAATACTTTCTACTACACAGTCAATGCTAGTCCAGAGTTCAGAGATCACAATTAAATACTTAAAATAAATCAGTAGTACAGTTCTGACATCACAGAAAAACACTTGGTCTACACTTTCTAATTTCTAGTTATTCCTAAAAGGAAACACAATTCTAAGATAACTTACATACATAGAGAGCATAAGTCAGTGCTGAGTTGGATGTTCAAGACAAAAAATGCTCAATAATCTCTGGTTCTCACTGTTTAAAATGAAACTGCAGTTCTGCTAAAACATTACATCATATTTTACACTTTCCTGGTGTTTCCCAGGCTGACAGAAACTGCATTTACATTCTTTTACACTTAAAGCAATAAAGGAAATTCCACATGTAAATTCTGGTCATTAACTTTAGTCTTAAAACAATAGGCAGGAAATCTTCATATAGCTGTACCGGAGCCGAATGGTAATGGCAGTGATGAAATAATTTTAATTTCAAAGGACCAACAAGAAATGCTTGACTTAGCTTTCTTTTAAGCAGATGGCAATGTTGCCACATTGTTTTAAGTTCAACATTTCACATTTACAAATGATAGAATTATCTGCACAATTCTATCTGGCTAGGCTGGCAGCCTTCACCCATCTCTACCAGTCTTCACACTACTGTCATTGCATTTCTTACACAGTGTGTTTCTTGGTAGCATTTGAAGATGGTTGTCCATCCGTGTACATGAGGCGGGTGCTACACTGTGCCAAGACACCCATATCAACCATACTGGCAGAGGAAACTGCCCAGCTATATAGTCCAGTATCTGAAGGAGGAAGGCCAGGGAGACCTGAGAGGTGGGGCTACACCCAGGTGCTTACTACAACAGTAGGAGGCTGATACCACAGCATAGCATGTAGACAGGCTATGAACAAGCAGTAATAGGTGCAACAGGTGAATGCATTTGAACACCTCATAGCACATGCAGCAAGTAGAATGAAGCATTAGGATGAGGAGGGCAATGCATGATATATTGCTACTATGTTGCTGATAGCCATACATACTGTGGTGATAGATGGCAGAGTATGATGTGGGAGTTAGCGGTGGATAGTGGTGGCAAATGTGGACGTGCAGGTTGTGCACATTGTATTGAGCAATGTATGCAGTCCTATCATGTGTTCCCGTCTTCATGTCTTTCAGGTGGGATGTATAGATGTCGCAATCCACCTTTTCTCAGAAGCTTAGACCGCTGCCCATTATTGATGCCCTGAGACTCCATCACCGGGTGTTGTTGATGAGGACTCACCATAATCAGCAAGAATATGCTGCACTGTGGGCAGATGATGTAGCAATGGTGACTGATGTGGGCCACCAGGAGAGGAGCTGTGAACAGATCCAACACTATGCAACAGACATAATGCATCCTGCATGGCAAAGGGATGCAGGTGTAGCCAGGGACCATGCTGGCACCAGGGAAGGGTCTGCTTCACAACCCCCACTCTCAGCCACAGAAGGGTTCCTGGCACACCTGTGTTCAGCCACCAGCTCACAAGAAACTATCACAACATATGCCATGGAGGTGGGTGGCACAGATTCCACAGCAGAGGAGCATCCAGGTAAGCCTCCAGTGGTCATCACATTAAAATTGTAGCATTCATAATGACAGCCTCTGCATACCTGTACACATATGTCAGGTCAATCTGCATTTGTGAGTGGGGTTTTGTAATGCACATGCGGGTGCACATATTGTGAATGTCAGCAATTTGGGTAGTATGACAGTTTGTACTGTAAATCTTGATAAATGCATATATTATCCTGTACCAGTACAACATGTGTGCCTGCTGACAACACCTCTCACCAGAAATCCATAGGCACCTCTGGTGTGGCTGGGGACCATCATCTTGTAGCCAGTGAGTGAGGAACTGTCTTGTTATGGCTTATCTATACCCTAGGCATGTCAAGGGCTGCCAGTGTGCCATGGACACTACTGTTAAGCTTAGCCATATTGCAATGCATGCATGCATGTTCACTTGTGGTGGGTTTCACTGGAGTGCATCACATCAGTAATCACAGTAGCATATTTGCAAGAGCTGTAATGTATTACCATGTATTTTGTAAAGGTATAGCCAGTCTGCTATACAGGGGTGCATTACTATTGTGTAAACGGGTGCACTGTGTTTTAGGTGAGGGTCCATCATATAGTCTGACTTGTCATGTATCTCACAGGTGTATGGTACTAGCAACATTAACTGGATGTAGCTGCACTGCATGTTGTTGAGAGCCTGTCCAGAGTGTGTCCATTGTGGTCTGATTGTGTGTTGTGCATGGCATCAGTCAGGAGATGTGGTCTGTATAATGACTTTGTGGCAACTCACCTGTTTGTGTGTGTGTGTGTGTGTGTGTGTGTGTGTGTGTGTGTGTGTGTGTGTGTGTGTGTGTGTGTGTGTGTGTGTGTGTGTATCAGCAGACATTACAGTGCAGGAATTAATGCAGTCATGTTGTCTTCCCCTCACAGGTGACCATGGGGTTTGGAGTGTGTCCCCCTCATAACCTAATGTCAGTATCTCATCAGACTCTGATGATGATGGTGGTCATTGTGAGGCACAGGTGGAGTTGTTGGGGGCTGAATCTGTCCCATTGGTTTTCATCTAACTTCCATCCCCAATGACCCCACATGCAGTCAGTATGCCCAAACATATCCAGTTCCCAGCAGCCACAGATATTGGGCAGTCAGAGGGGGGTGGCATTAAACAAGGGAGTGTGGCGTGGCGACTATGGCATCTGTGACTGTAGACACTAGCTATAGCCAGATATCTGTCAAGGTCCAAAACAGACAGATTGACAAGCATACTCAAAGGAGGACTGCTGCCCATCCAGCACCTGTCACAGGTGTCACAACACGTGTCACCTGATGCATGTTTCAGTCCATCATCGAGGCACAGGCATGTTGTGAATGGTACACCAGATGGATGCTCAGGGTCATGGATGCCACACTGCCTGGCATGTATGACTCCCTCCATGGCATTGGTGATACCTTACATCATTTTGCTGATGTAATGGACAAATGGAAAGGTGAGACATTGTCAGTCCGTAAGCATTCTATGTCTGTGCTGGAACATGCGGTGGGAGTTGGGCATCAGGCACATGGACATAGGTCAGCAGCAACATCAGCTGAAAGCCCACATGGCTGTGCACAGTCACACTCTTGTACTGGCAGTACCACCAGCACTATCAAAGGGAGGGTGCTGTTCACTACACAACATAGCAGGCATGGGATTGTGGTCTTTGTTGGTCCCATGAGGGACACAGACCCAGCAGACACTAGTCACCATCAGCAAGTAGTACCACATCTGGGCCTAGGCATGGTTGTGCCCGTGCCACTCCTGGCATAATCATTTCTCACATTCGTGGCCAGAGACAGTGAACTGTACATTCTGCCATGCACCGTCCACAGCTGTCCAACATACCCGTGTGAAGGGCTAGCTCATGCCTTGACTGTGTGCATGCACACACTCACACATCACTGTCACATGCAGGTCACCAAAAGACACACACAGCTGCTCTCCGTGGCCCAGCTGACCAGCTGAACAGCACCCCTCCAGACACACACACATGTTTTATACTGCATGGGACAGCCTAGGCCTTTGGCAACACCACACCACACCCTGTGCATGTGATAATATTTGTGCCACATCCCTGATATCCATACCATCGATGTGTTAATGCTAATATGTATGTGATGCACAGGGTAGATATAGTACAGTTAATGGTTCATAGGTTCATAGGTCAGTACTAGGCTATCAGCACTAGGGCCTATACAAGCCTAGCCAAAACCATTCCATGGCTATTTCTTCCCACAATATTTTCTTCCCTGGACCTCTGTCTAGCAGGGCAACTGACATGACCCCCGGGGTGAATTTCCTATCTCCCATCCAACCATCAAGGTTACTTTTGAAGAGGGCCAAAGAGGCGCTCTGCTTTACATGTATGGACAGTCTATTCCAGAGTCTGGGGAGTCTCTGGGTCAGGAATCTATCCCTCCAGCATGTTTTTTCATTGTGATGACAAGGTTTAGATCCCTGGAGCATGTGTCTCCGAGGGACTGGGATTTCTTTAAATGTATCATGTCCAACAGCTCTGGGCTTGACATGGCCTTGTATGTTAAGCAGAGATCACCGCTGAGTAGACAATATGTGACAGAGTATAGGTGGAGTTTTTTTAGATGGTCAGCATAGGGTATCTGCTTTAGGCCTGTGATTCTTTTAGTGAGGTATTTCTGTGGCCTTTCCAGTTGTTGCAGATGTCTTGAGAGGTACTTACCAAATGGGGCATTGTATTCTATAATGGGTCTAATGAGGGATGTGTACAGTGGGACAATGACCTCCTTTTTTCTGAATGAAAAGCCCTTAGTGATGAGGTGTGCCACATAGAAGGATTTCCTGACTGTTGTGGTGATGTGGTTATCGAAGGTGAGACCGCTGTCCACCTGTGTCCCTAAGTCTCTTTTCACACTTTCAGTGTTTAGTGTACTGCCACCTATGTGGTAATTCATGAGTACGTGTTTTTTTCCCAAAGGGGATAACTATACATTTCTTGGCATTGAGCTTGAGTCCATGGCTCTAGTACCAAGCATCTGTTTCTGTAAGGCCCTTTTGTAGAATATCTACATCGTTTTGGGGATTCAATAGTGGCTCCCAGTTTGCAGTCATCTGCAAAATTTGTTAGCCAGAGTCCTTTAGTGTTGGCCTGTACTTCAGAGAAGTAGATGCAAAACAAACGTGGTCCCAGGACTGAACCCTGTGCTACTCCACTTGTCAATTATCTGGAGCTGGATTTGGAGTAGTAGTGGTAGTTAGTAGTGCAGTAGTATTATGACCTGTAAGGTGCTGTCTGCCAGCAATTGTCATGCGTACACATCAAAGTTTATGGACCTTTGTGCCATGATGCTTTATTGCTGCTAGTACTGCTGACAAACTGTTGTCTGACAGACCTTATTCTGTTTCTCTTCCAGGTGTCTGTGTGTCTAAGTTGAGGGGACCTGCTGCCATTACAGAAGCTCATGATGGCGTACTGGCACTGCAGAGACATTTTCCTCAGCAAGGTATGGCTGTATATGTGCATGTTTACCTAGGTGCATATGCATGGAACACTGTGTGAGGGAGAATGGGGGCAGACAGTGTAATCTTGCATGCATACCCCTTGACACAGCATGCTAGTCTTGATACACATCACCTGGGAGTTCCGTAGGATGACAGGTTCATAGGTCTATAGAGGTTGCTAGAGTACTGTCCCTTGGTCCCTTACAAGCCTAGCCATTACTTTATCCCCAACAGAATCATCAGTCAGCACCTGTTGCCCTTGGCATTGATGAACACAGGTTGGACCCTTGGGACAGATTTTTGTTTTCCCATCCACTCATCACTGATGAACATGATGAGGGTCTGCATGGTACTCTGTTTGACATGTATGGGAAGTGCATTCCTGAGACAGGGCAGCCTTTGGGAAACAAACCTGTCTCTCCATCAGGTTATTTTGCTGTCACATATGTGATTCAGGCCTGTCATTCTGGTAATGTGCACAGAGTTATACTCACATATATGGGACAGCTGTTGAAGGTCTGAGCTCAACATTGCCATCTAGGCATGCCACAGCCCACCTGTGGACAACCTGTCCGATACCAAGTGGGGCACTACTGATTCCAGGCTGTCTGCATGGAACAGGTGTTGAAGGCCATGGATAACCTTTGTGGGTGTTAACATAGCCTTTCCAGTTGCTGCAGATGTCTGCACAGGTACATACCAGACCAGCCATGATGATAATGTATTGTCGTACTGACTGAGGACTATACAGAAGCAATGTCCAACTTTTGTCTGGATGCAGTCCCTTTACCTATGTGGTGAACCATGTACAAGCCTTTTCTGAGCACTACCACTACTTGATGGCTGAAGGTAACAGTGTTATCAACCTAAGTACCCGGGCCTGTCAATGCAGTTTGTGTGTTTATGGGATTGCCATTGATGTGGGAAATAGTGGGGCCATGTCCTCACTGTATGGTATGATGATACTGTTTTCTGCATTCATCTTAAGGCCAGGACCTTGGCAACATTCCGTACCAACTGTATGACCCCATTGCAGTATGTTAACATTAGTTTATGGGTCAATGACAGCACACTACTTATAGTTGCCACAGCCTTAGGCAGTACCTACATATGTGGATGGTGGCACTTAGCACTCATGCCTATATACATGTGGGTCATTGTGGACAGTAGCTACTCACAGGACCTACACATTTATACATATTGCACACACATAGGCAACACAGAGTAGGGTTGCCACCTTATCAAATGTGGAATGTGGGACATATGCTACCACAGTCTACTACCCCATTCATTTGTTGTTAAGAAGAGTGACTTACCTTGTGCCTACAGCAGTTGAGAGGATAGTGCTTCAGGGCTGACTCTGTCAGATGCACACAGTAAACAGCCTATACATTGTAAGGTACAGGTAGTGTGATGTGTCTGGCACCCTTTTTACTGTGTATGTGAGTCAGAGTGAAGTGTCAGTCCCTGGGACCCTAGGTTGTCAGTGCATGTGCTATGTGTTGCCTCTTTGCCAAGGCCAGGGCATACTGGGCTTGCCTATGTCTGCCTACAGAGACAAGCTCAGGGTGTTCCTCCTCCGAGTCCCCCTGTGCCTGTGGGGACCTTGGCAATGGTGAGGGGGGTTGTGTCTCCCTTCCATCTGATGTTCCTGCCACAGCTGTTTCCACAGGATCATATTGTGTAGCATGGCACATACTATGAACGTGTATGCATATGTGGCTGGAGAGTACTGCAGAGCTCCACCAGATATGCTAAGGCAGCAAACCCATGACTTGTGCAACCCATATACATGCTCTATGATGTTCTTAGTTTGTGCATATGCCTCATTATGGCATTCTTCAGTAGGTGCGTGTGCATTTCTGATGGGAGTCATCATCCAGAGTTCCAGTGCGAATCCCACTAGATGGCCATTTGGGATGTTCCCCCTGTCAAATGCCTGGTACAGCTGTGATGCATGCCAGAAGTGGAGTCATGATAACTGCCAGGGCTGCCAGCACACACATTGATGATAATGCCCTGGGGATTGCACTTGACCTGGCAGTTCATGGAGTGATACCCCTTGCGGTTGACGTAGATTCTACCATCCTCACTGGATGGTGCTTTGATGTGCACATGAGTGCAGTCTATGGCACTCAGTACCTCTGGGTAGTGTGCTGCACAGTGGAACAGATGCATATTGTTTGTCCTTTCCTCAGGGGTGCTGGAGAAATAAATGTGCTCACTGGCATGTGTTAGCATGACATCCAGGAACTGGTGAAGTACCCTGGATGCAGATTCCTGTGAGACCCACATGGTGTCCCCAGTAGGTCTTTGGAAAGTGCCTGTAGCTAGTATTCTTAAGTCTCCACATGCCTTTGATTCCACTGGGATGGGTTCCCCTCTGTTGGATCTAGGTTTGAGCTGAGGGCGGCAGAGCTCTGTGAGTTCCTGTAGTATGTTCTTGTCCAACCTGTAGTGGTCTACTATCTCCAGCTCATGTAGCCCCTAAAATGTTACCCTGAGACTGAACACTCTTGTCCTCTTCAGTCTGGGCCTATTGTCAGCATCATCATCATCACTGACCTCAGCCTGTAGTACATACAAGTGTAGCAGTGCAACAGCTGCCTCTATCATTTTGTCAATTAAAATTCCCAAGTGTGTACTCCAATGTTGCAGAGTATGTGAGAAAAATCAGACGGAAGGCTGTATGCATACTTCATACTAGTGTGCTGTAGATACAGCCTGTGTGATTGGCTGAATATGATACATTAGACCTGCCAGAGAGGTTTGAATGGGCCAGTGTTAGTGGAACAGGGCTCATCAGTCATTTATACTTGATTGGCTTTCCCAGGCTATTTACTTGTATTTTTTTTTATTTATTCCATTGCTAAGCCCCGTGGTGCTAGTGTAAACATTGCTCAGCAGTTTGGACCCTCCCCTGTACACGGGCATGCTTAGCTTTTCTTTTCTTTCAGCTAAAACATGCACCACAGAGCTAAGTATAGCTTAACTGCCTCAGACACACACTCCTGCCTACCTGTGGTTAGCTGACAGCAAACAGGCACCGCTAAGCTCCATCCGCTTACACATGCCATGAGACACCCCATTTTGATGTTAGCTATCTGTTCTGCCTGCACCAACACAGTTCTAGCCCTACCATGGCTAGTACCTATGGACATGGTGACAATTCTTGCTATTCAATAACCCTGGCTCGCTTACATACACCTAATTGAATATACCCTGAATACAGTACTACACCAAGGCCTATCTCCTTAGCTACCACTATACCCTGCCATTGTATGACTCTGCATGTTGGCCACTATAATGCAATAGCTTTGCATAGCTTTATATTTCATATTTTACACTTTTTGTTTTGATTTTTTTTGCAAAATAGCATGTTTGTGTGTCGCTGCACACAGCTTAAACGTGGCATATGTAATAAAAAAAGTTTAATTTATGACATATTTCATTATTTTTTCAATTCAATGGCTATAGTTTGGGCCATTTGCATGGCTACCGTGCAATATAAAGCTTTTATTTGGGCTGTTAAAGCTCCTGCTTAACATTTATACTCTGGTACACCATTTGTAACCAGGTACATTTTTTCCTGCTGACACGGCACCTACACAGGTGCTTTTCTGCATGCTGAATTGGTAAATCACCTCATTTACATGGTTTTCATCAGCAGATGAGGTGATTTGCATTCTGTGGACTCCTCCGTGTCCACACAGTGTCCACATGCTCGTGCACACCCCAGCCCTGTTTCCTGGATGGCTCAGCGGCCATATTCCATGTTCAGGCCACTACACTATTCCTATATGGAGAATCGCTCTGTGTAGGGTTTACTGATTACCCCCATGATTTTATTTTCTATAAGAAATGTAAGACTCCAATCAAAATTAAAACATAGAATGATTGCTTCATGTATGCAAATCATAAACCCAGTACCTGCTATTCCTATATTGCATTTTTGGTTTTGATTGTGGAAGGTTACAAAAGGTGACTCTTCAGTTTCCTCAGGTTTGCACAAGTATTTTGAGATTTTAGCAGCATGACTTTCTTCAGCTGCTGCACTGTTTTCAAACAATTCCCATTTTTTATGAGAATGAGAATTTTATATGTTTGGAGTTTATACCAGAGGTTTAAGCCCTGGACCCTTCACTCATAGATAGTAACTAGGCATGCAGTCCAGGAGATCATTAGGTATGCTTCCCACTCTTTCCATGATTCTTTCTAGTGATATTTCTCCAGATGACTTTCAGCAGCCTTTGTTTATGTAACCTCCGGAAATGCCTGTGGTAATGGAATTATGGTTTGACAAGGTCCTTTAAGACTGAAAGAATTTCTTCTTTGCTTCTGGAAACAATCTCTCAGAGGATTACCCTTAGCATTCTGATTCTTGTCACTGCTCTCTCATTATAATCTAAGTAAGTTAAACACCCCAGATCCCTTACCTGCTCTATTCTAATCAGATCTAGTCTCCCCAGGTTTTTGTGATTCTGTGCACTGCTTTGCATTTGTATGCACTGAACCTTGACTAACACCTCATTAATCGCTTTCAGTCTTTCCAAACATTTTGATGTACTCTTCCTCCTGTTCTCTACTGTGGCACACATATTCGAGTCATCAGCAACAGGGATGATCCTGTTCACTGTTCAATCAGAGAAAGTAGGGGGTATTATTGTCATGGACCAGGTGGACTATAACCAACGCATGCTCCAACTGTTATATGAGGACTCTTATGTTGAGGCATCCCCGAACGAAATCAATATTTCATATAATAGAGTAGATTGTGTTTTTATATGATATGCTAACCCAGAGTCACCTGACTGTGGAGCAATATAATTATGTTTGTAATACAGCTCCTAAGTTGGCTCAATTTTTGGTGTGCCAAAATTACATAAAGACTTATATAACCCACTCTTGACCCATTGTTGACAGTACTTCCTCAAAGATGTATTATATAACAAAATTTATTGATGAACACCTAAAGCATTACTTGGTTCTTGTTAAACATCTTTGTCTGGGTTCTTGGGATTTTTTTGGTGAAATGTGATGACTTACAAGAATTCAGAGAGGGATTTTTCTGACAATTGATGTAAAAGACTTATTTACCTGCATACCCCATATTATTGGGATAGAATGGTTTACTGAATATTTCACTGACTATGTACATGTTGAACAGGGTAAGATAAATACAATTTCCCAATTACTTTAAATACTTTTACATAACATCTTTTATATTATGATGGCCAGTATTTTAAACAAGTAACAGGTGTGGCCATGGGCTCTCCTTGTGGGTCATTATATGCAAATGTGGTTATGTTAGTATGGGAATTACACTATTTATTTATTGGTGACTTTTTCAAGTATGTTATGATGTATGTTCATTTTTAGATGATTTGTTTATTAATTGGGATGGTCCTGTTGATTTAATACCAGATTTTGTACAATCTTTAAATACTACAACTGAGTTTTTGAAGTTTACATACCAGTTAGGTGTGAACTCTATATCTTACTTGGATGTAGAATTAACTAGAATGGAGGCTGGTTTAAAAGCTTGTGTTTTTAGGGAAAAAAAACATATTCAAATAAATACTTGCATTTTACAAGTAACCACCCATACCATGTCAAAAAAGCTGTTATAAAGGGACAGATGGTACGGGCCACCAGAATGGTAACTGATATGCTTGACTTCTTAAATGAAATACACTTTCTAGGTAACATGTTTGTGAACAGGGGTTACCCGGTGCAGATGGCAAACAATATAACATTTGAGATCATTAAGAAGAGACTATCAGGGCAGTACATCCCCTTATTATAAAACCGTCATGTTAGGGTATTTGGTGAAGGTTATGGAGAAGTTTCTCCTTCTACAAATGGTATCCAAAATGAAACTATAGGAATAATGGCATCAGGCAATAGGGCGACACCTTTTCCACAATGGGAAAGTGTGTGCAACAAGCACAAAATACAAAAAAATTCATTTATTTCTACATTTAATAGCCATAGTAAAAATATAATGGATATTATTAATAAAAAATGGGCATTTATTAGAACAGATAAACAGCTAATGGAAAAAATTGGTAATTTTTCTGATTTTGTATTTAGGCGGGATAGCAACCTTAAAGACTGGTGTGACAGTGTATCCCTTATACATATGCAATCAGTGCAGAAAATGACAAGGTGTGGAATGTGTTCACAATGCAAGTTTATTTTGGAATGTAACCAGGTGCACTTGGGTTCCAAGTGTATTATAGTTTCTGGTCGCTTTTCTTGCCAAACAACAGGAGTGGTTTATGCTGCAAAATGTGCAGGAACACATTTATGATATGCATACACATAAAGAGACCAGTGCTTTAGTAAAACATTTAAAGGAGTTCCTAAGTCATAGTTTTAAATTCGTCATACTGGAACAGTTGCAAAAAAAAAAAAAAAAAAAAAAACCGGGGGGGACCATAGGGTATTTTTTTTAGAACACAGAGAGTTGTGGTGGATTTTACACTTGAATGCATCTACTTATCCAGGGTTAAATGATGTAGTGTCTATTTTTTGTGATTTAAAATTAAAAACCTTTGATAGATAGTTATATATAAACTATATAAGTGTTTTTAAAAATGCATTTTTAAAAGTATTTTATTTCAATATGTTGTTGCTTTAAAATGCTATGTCAAGACTTCCAAGTGGTTGGGTTGGGCTATAAAAGAGTTTATCATATGATTTTTTTGAATGTCTGAAAAAGGCTGGTATTTTCTAGCCAAAAGCGCTTATAGAATAAAGTTTTAAAGGTGTTTTAAAAAGCATGCTTCTCACGAATTCTGCCTTCTGGATTATTTTTACTATTTATTCAATCAGATATCTCAGAAGCAAGCACACAAAAGAGTGCTGGACCCTGCAATCACTTTCCTAATTAATAACATAGTCCATATCTCAGAAAGCTTCTCTGTCCTGTAATTGATCCATTTAGCTGCCCACTTTTTATAGATTCATGGGTTCGTAGGTGTTTACTAGGCTAATGACCACAAGGGCCTTTTTAAGCCTAGCCATACATCCCAAATCTCTGACAAGTTCTGACACTCTTGATAAGTGTAAGCAGGGGTTTGGGAGCTGAACCATTTACAGTTTACCTGTGTCCATTAAAGACATAGACAGCAAACCAGGGATGAATTTCCAGTTTCCCATCCAATTGTCCAAGTTGCACTTGAATTGGGTTAGGGAGGAACTCTGCTTCACATGGATGGGGAGCCTGTTCCATAGAAGCAGTAGTCTCTAGGATACATGCCTATCTCTCCAGCAGGACATATTTATATCACAGGCAAGTTTTAAGCCTTTAGAACAGGTAATCAAGGTGCTGATTGGTTTGTGGATATGCAATAGGTCCAACAGAGTGGGGTCTAACAATGCCCTATATGTCAGGCACAGATGTCCCCTCAATAGCCAGTAGGAGACAGAATACAGGGATAGGGCTTTGATGCAGTCTGCATAGGCATTTTACTTACACCCTGTATTTTTTTAGTGAGGAACATCTGTGGACATTCTAGTTGTTGGAAATGCGGGCATTGTACCTAATGAGAGGCCTTATGAATGCTGAATACAGTGAAACAATGACTTTCTTGGAATTATTGTAGATGTTATAAGTTTGTTTATAAGTTGTGCAATATAGAATGATTTCTGCACCACTGTAGACACATGATGGTCAAAGGCTAGATTACTGTCTACTTATGTCCCTAAGTCCATAACTACTGGGTCAACTCTAAGGGGTGTGTTGTCAATATGATAGTTACCAGGGACGGATGACTTCCCAAAGGATACTATTATGCATTTTTCGGCATTTAGTTGTAGTCCATGCCTCTGACACCAGTTGTTTTTCTTTGTCATCTCCTCCTGGAGAACATTTGTGTCAGTGTATGATTCAATGACAGCTCCTAATTTGCAATCATCTGCAAATTTAGTCAGCCAGAGACCACTGACATTGGCTTTGACTTCTGAGATGTAAATGCCAAAAAAGACCAGTCCAAGGACTGATCCCTGAGGGACTCCACTTGTGACTGGCCTCTTTGTAGAGGTGGACTCCCAGTTCTAACTTCCTGGGTCCAGTCTGTGAGCCAGTTGGCTATCCACTGGGTGACATAAGGGTTTGTACCTAACCTCTTGAGTTTGTCAAAAATGCCTGAGTGAAGTATTATGTCAAATGCCTTGGCCAGGTCAAGGTAGGCAGTGTGAACAATTTTGCCCTCATCCATTGTTTTGGTGACCTTCTCAAAGAAGTCCACCTGGTTGAGTAAGTATGATCTGCCCATGACAAATCCAAACTGGGTTGGGTCCAGTGTCTGGAGGTTTACTATATCTCTGTTGATCATCTCCATGATAATTCTTTCCATGGCTTTACATATAAGACTAGTGAGACTTATGGGTCTGGAGTTTCCAGGGTCTGTAGATGGCCCGCCTTTGTGCAGAGGGATGACTTGTGCCTTTCTCCTTTCATGAGGAATGAAAACTGTTTGGAGGCTACAGTTAAATAGTAATTCCAGAAGCCCTGATAGGTCATGTTTCCTGCTGTTTAGAAGTCATCCTGTGATATTGTTTGGGCCCATTGATGCAGTGTTCTTGGTCTTAGAGAGAGATTATTGAGGACCTGTTCCATAGTGATAGTAGGGGGACTTATATTTGATAATATTTCCTGCGTGAAGGCTGAGGGGGGAGATAGGGGTAAAGTTGGGGCTTAATTTATCAGCCAGGAGGTTTGCTATGTCTTCTGGCTCAGTATAGGTGGCTCCATTTACAATTACTTCTGCACACAGTTGTGTATTGCCTTTGAGGTTGCAGATATAGCAAAATAATGCTTTGCGGTTGTCCTTGGCCTGGGAGGCCAAATTAACTAAATTTGGTTCTGGTGGACTTTATTTGTCCTCTGAGTTGTTTGTTTAGTTTGATGAGAGGGCTTTTATCTTGCTGGGTGCTGCACCTCCTAATTTTTGCCATGATTTTCTTCCTCCTGTTACACAGCCTATTGATTTTGTGATTCCACCTGGGGGGGCTTGTTTTTTGAGTTAGTTCTGTACTTCTTCCTAGTGGGTATAGCTGCCTCTATGAAGCTATTAACATGCTTGTACTAGGTTTCTGTGAACAGTTCTGCATAGACAGCAGTGTTCTCAGGGTTTATGGGGGCTTAAAATGTTCCTAGGTTCTCACTTAATAGCAGGAGGTTAGCCATAAAATAGTTCCTGAATATTCTAGGTTTAGCTGGGGGTCCAGGATTTATTTTTACTTCAAAGGAGACCACTTTGTGGTGTGACCTTACCAGGGAAGGCATTATAGTAGGTGGTGTGCAGTACTCTCCCATATTAGTGAGAACCAGATCCACTAAGGTTGCACCCCTGTTTGATGTATTGACTATCTGGTCCAGGGAGTTTGTGTTTACAAAATCCAGGAATCTTAGTGCATGTACATTTGGTGTCTTATAGGATTCCTAGTTAATACTGGGGTAATTAAAGTCACACGTGAATATTGTATTGGGTTGGATGGTTTGTTTTTTCTAGTAAGTTTAAATGCATGGTATGGGTTTCCTGGGTCATAGAGGGGGACCTATAGCTTACAAGGAAGTGGTATTGAATTTTGACTATGGTGATTTGAACATGGAGCAGCTCAAGTGCATTGTCCTGTTTGACCAGCCTTGAAGTATATTTATTTTTGATGTAAATAGAGACACCTCCACCTTTAGTCCCTGCCTGTGAAGTAGCTGGCCTAAGTGTGTGGAAGGCATTATAACCTAGCACTGTTGGTGTGCTCTTCACAGTTTTAAACCATGTCTCAGTGACTGCACAGATGTCAGCATTCTCTAGGGTAAAGAGAGCTTCTAGTGAGTGGAGTTTTTTGTTTAGACTCCTAGTATTGAGCAGTAATACTTTTAGATTTTCTTGGTTTTGATTTGCTATGTCAGAAGTACTTTCAGTTTGACATTGCCTAAAAAAGGCACTGAGGGGGAACAAAATGCTTTAGCTAATATTCAAAAGCCTAGCGGGGCAAAGCAGCATGGTCTGTTGACCATCTGCTTCCATGCTGACAAATATTGCACCCCCTTAGAATGACACCAGAAACTAAGCCAATTATTAAAGTCAATCATATTTTGTTCATATTGTGGCATCATCCTTGGAGAAGGTAAAATGTTGCTCAGTACAAGGCTCATACCAGTTAGAGACACATATTCCAAGAGCTCCATGATGTCTATCTTCATATAGTCTAGGGAGGCATGTCTCAGATCATTTACTCCCATGTATACTATGACTGAGTCATATTGGTAACTGTGGTGCAGTGACCTGAGTGCCTACATAATGTGGCAGATCCTAGACCCAGATAAGCAACTGACCGTGACTTTCTCCTTACTCAGCTTGGTGAGAATGACATCAGTGTGTCTCACGATCAAGGCTGCAATGACTAGAATGTTGGATTCTGTGGTGACTTGCCTTATGGGCTTAGAGGTAGAGGCTCCATGAGATGTAGCTCTATGTATTGATGTGGGTGTTGTTTTGAAAGAGTACATTTGGGGCTGCTGAGGGTATTTGTTATGTGTACTTCATCTAGGAGGTCATTGTGGTCTAGGAAGGTTACAAAAGTGCCTCAGCATATGTGGGCTGATATGCCTGCTTTGAATTGTGCATGATGGATGCAGTGTGTGTACTACTGACAACTGTATTGACATTAGGAGTACTTTTATGTGAGAGCTTTGCATCCAGTGACATTGTATAAATACATTTCTCACATACCATATCAGTTTGTTTGAGAATTAACTGGATGTCAGTAAATATGAAGCAATTTCTACATTGCCTCAGGATACCCATATACACCAAGCCAGTAATAGAGGCAGTAGGAAAGTTCATATCCATGGCAACAGACCCTTTTTTATTGATTAGACAGTTGGAGTGACAATATCAATCACTTTCAGGAGTATCCGGTTTGCAACTATGGGGACAATGCTTGTGACTGCAAACTAGTTGTCCTGTGTGCAAGTAGGTATTGGAGAAATTTCAGCTGTGCTTTTATAGGAAAAATGTCACTCAAGCTGTCTGAGTCTGTACAGAGCACTGTCAAATACTTGAGGCGAAACTAATGCGTAGACCATGAAAATTTAAGGATGAAGTATTTAGGCAGATATTCTGAAGTTAGAAACAAATCAAAAAGTACTTACTGAAAACAATGAATTAGCTTGTCAAGAATGATGAAAAGAGGGGAGTCGCATGAATAGCTACTGCTTGGCTACTACTAATGCTGGTCTCACCACAGCTTCACTCTGTTGGGATACAATGCTCCTTGCCTTCTTCTCTCTACAGAAGCAAATGTTAGCACCAGTCCCAAGATGAGAAGCATGCCACATCCTGTTTAGTGATCAACAGTCTTGTCCCAGATGATGCAAGAGTCTGTAGGCTTGTAATCTTTTCCTGGTAGATGCCTTGAATAGCAACCAGACCAATCAGGAATATTAAGCACAGACACTCACCCTCCAACCCAAAACAGTCAGGAATCAATGCACTCTGCTCCTTCTCTCACCAAGACCAGAATATAAGCGCAGATTCCAAGCTGTCACCTATAAAGCAGTTATTAGGCTTTCCGGTGATCAGCAGTCTCCAGGAAATAATGTCCCTGTACTCCTTTTCTCACCAGGAGAAAACAGAAGCACTCATTTCAAGATGACTACTGAGAGGCAGAATGTGGGCTCTCCAGTAACTGGTGGTCTTGCAATAGATGCTTAAAGGTAAGATGAAAAAAATGGTGTATCCTAAATACACTGCAGTGTACGCTAAGCAGTTAGATATGAAAGTGGGAAACTTAAGTTTTAGCTGTCTAAGTGGAGAGCCACTATTTTTAAAAGTGGGTGGGCACTTTTGTATTCTTGTACTATGGAATGCATTGGGATTGCCAATAAATTGAAATAGTTGAAGGGGAATGATTTCACAAAATGATAGTTTTGTGCTTACTCACACCAGCCAGTGAAGGAAAGAGGGAAGGAGATATATGATCAAATTAACATACGAGGCAGGCAACTAGAAAGACGGTGATGTTTAAGAACACAACAGTAACATAGTGGAAGGGTGGGGGAAAATTCTGTGTGACTCACAAGTGACACAGCTGTGGATCTCTTAATCTTGGTCCTACTCTTTATGCCTACAGTTTTCTTTTTAGCCTCCTGTGTGAGAATCAGTTAAAAGTCATGTTGAATTTGAAATAAACTAGTAGTTCCCAACCACATTTTTGTAACCTAGCCACACAATTGGATCAGGTTTGACAGACAGTTTCCTCTTGCCACAAACTTGTGTTGGCTACTATCCTGGAGATTAGTGTCCAGTAGAAATGCTATCAGTCCTTCTCACAGGAGTTTCCCAAAGACTTTTTCTGCCACTGTTGTATGCTAACAGGCCTGTAATTCAGTACATTTTTTTCTAAACTAACCTCCATACAAACATACAACACTCTCTGTTTTCAAGTCCTCTGTCTCTCCTGCAGTAGCCACTAATCTATTGAAGATTTATTTCAAGGTGTCTGCAAGCACACTGGCTAGTTTATGAGGACTATTATCTTTCCTCCCAAAGGGCAAACAGTTCCCTTCCCAACTCCTCCATCTTTGCTCTGGTGTCTGTCCACTATTGTATACATTTTGCCCTGCCTTCCTTCTATCATGGCACCCTCAACTTGCTATCCTTTATGAGCATTGGAGCAAGGTATTAATTTAATAATTGTTTCTTTTTTCCAGTTTTCTGTCATCTATCTCAGATAACCATTTATTATTTCCAGACTTAGTTCTAGAATAAAATGGCTGAATGAACAAAAAGGTAGACATAATATATAAAATGTCCTAAACTGACATTTCTCAGAGTATTCCCTTTTGTCAGAGGTACGATGATCTTAGAATTATATTGGTTTGGATGTCTAGAGGGGCTTACCTCCCTGATAAATACAGCTATAAAGGAGAACAATAAATCTTGACATTCACTGTTCACCAGTATTTTTATAGTTATTTTATAGCTATTTTTTATTTTTATTTATTTCTTTTTGTAATTTCAGGACTTGCAATTATGAGTCTCACAATTACAACAGAGACCCTCTCCCTAAAACTTTTTGCTGAAGATTTCTAGACAAACCCAAAAATATTTAGGGGACAAAGGCACAAACTCAAGGACAATTTTAACTACTACTCTAATTCACTTAAAATCAGTGGGCTTTGCAGAAATATGAATTTTCTGAACAATAAGAAATACAAAATCCTAATGTCTGGCATTATTGACTGACTAATCTTTTGTGATTTACCAGAAAATCAACAATTTTATGAAGTATAGAGTAAAAATATAAGGCAAAATCTGGTGTACCCAATAAAGTCTCAGACAGTTAAAATATATCCTTCGCATCATTGCTCATTATGGTCTGTTTTGCCTCTTCCTTCCTTCTTTCTGCTATGTACCTAGAAAGAGTCCTAGCTTCCCTTTCTTATCCTTTCTGTTAAATTTATTTCTGAGTTTGCCTTTGCTGCTCTCTCCATCTTTGTTGCAGTTTTACTAGCCTCCTTCTATAAATTGAGCATCCATTGCATTCTCCAATCTGGTTAACACCATATCCAGAATTCCTTCCTTTATAGTGCAGTCCAACATAAGCTGGAAAACCACTTAAAGTCCAATACCTCAATCAGTTCTCATGCCTTCTTTACCTTGAGCCTTGGAATTTTTCCTGTTCCTGGCATATATTATTCCCCATTAGCATTACACTATTCCACCTACCTTTCACTTTTATTGCATCCTCCAATTTCTCATCCCCCTTTTTTGGTGTGTTGTGGGGCACTGCATCAATTCTCCATCTCACCCTCATTCCTTTTCCAGGACATTTAACCTAGCTTCTGTCCCTGGCTACTTCCTTATCCCATTCTTGGTTTGGTATTCTTCCTCTTCTATGACATTATATATGATGTAGATTGCTAGTCCACCACCTTTTATACCTTAACTCTCATTCCTGGACAGCCTACATCAAGGCCCCTCCATGTCCTATTCTTTCTGTCATCTTTCTGTGATATTATCATTGCCACCTTCCATTCCTACATCACTGCTTGCAGGTCTTCCATAATCTTTGCAATTTAGACACATATGGTGCAGCTAGCTGGCATAAAGTTCTTTGCCTCCCATGTACATGGTGTAACATTCACTCCTGACCTCTGACCAATGCCTCTTTGGAGTTTGCATGTTCTCCCTGTGTCTCCGTGGAGTTCCTCTCGCCTCTGAAAAACATGCTGAGTTTTTGGGGTTGGCATAATAGTTAAGGTGTTTGCTTGACAGACACAAGGCCCAGGGTTTGATTCTCAAATGGGCTAACTGGCTAGGATTAAAATGCCCCTCAAGAGCAGTTAGCCTAGTACTAATCTATGAACCCATGAACCTGTAGGACAGATAGATAGATAGATAGATAGATAGATAGATAGATAGATAGATAGATAGATAGATAGACAGACCACATAACTGATACATGGAGCCAGGAAAAACTTCTGGTACATGAAAGAAATAATAAGAATCTCTGTATGCTTAAAATGCAGACTTCAATATAATTTCAAACAAGTAAAGGTATTAGCATCCTTATGAAATAAAATTGAAAAGCCAGAGCAACAGAATATGTCCAAGTCAAAAGCAATGTTACGTAACAACACATTAGAAAGAAAACACAAGAAATAGTAAAATGATATTAAAAAGTTTACATACTAAATAAGTGAAATTAGAAAAAAAGTAAAGTAAAGTAAAAAATATTTATTTGATAATGCTCATTGCAGACTGAATAATCCAGTAGTCACAATCCAAAATTTTTCTTTCATACCTAGAATTTTCTGCAAACCCGAGTCATTATTATAAGCTATAACTTTGTCTATACCCATAAAGAGTAAGCATGCCTGTGGAAGTTTCAGAGAGGGATTATACAGTGCCCTGCATTGTTTTACATCTTATACATTAGTAGAAAGTATCACAATACATGCATTTGATCCATCTTTACTAATGTATGCTAATCCTAATCATAACTCTTTCTGTAATACTACCACTATTCAGAGAAACTAGACCTGAATGTAGTGTTAGACTTTTAGTTCATTCATCATGGAATCTGTCTGTTTGATTTACTTTTCAGTCCTTTATGGTTTTGCTGATTGTTATGTTTTTTTTTTTAATTCAACCAGCAAACAGTTGTTTTTATGCTTTTGTATTTCAATCAATGATCTTAAACTTATATGTTTATATCTGTGTGTGTGTGTGTGTGTGTGTGTTTGTGTGTGTGTGTGTGTGTGTGTGTGTGTGTGTGTGTGTGTGTGTGGGTGTATACATACATAGACACACACACATACACACACACACACACACACACACACACACACACACACACACACACACACACACACACACACACACACACACACACACACACACACACACACACACACACACACACACACACACCACATACATATGTACATATATTTATGTATACAAATAGATTTGGTTGCAACTCAAATTATAGAAAGCACATTTGATTGAAAAGGTTTGGGGGGTAAAAAGCACTGAAAGCACAAAATGTGAAAAACACATCTCATTTTTATATTGCCTGTGAGTAGGAGTGTGCAGGAAAATGAATGTTTAACTGAGAAGATTACAGTGGTTGTTGTGCGGGTAAGTGTCTGTGGGTTAGGGTTAGGGTAAGGGTTAGGTTAGGAAATAGATTTATTGTGTTGTATGTGTTCTGTGTCCTTTTGTCTTGAGTACAGGTACTGTTAAGGAAAGTGTTTTTAATAATGTAGTTTAATGTGTAGTGTTTGGGTTAGGGGCAGGAGTAGGGGTAGTGCAATCTCGGAGTTTGTATACATAATTTGCAGGGGATTTGAGAGGTGCAGGGGGGTCATAAATGTAAAAAACATAGATTTTTGTGGGGAGGGTTGTATTTTTTTTTTATGTTCAAGTTTAGTTTTCAGAAACTCAGTCATATGGTCTCATCTGTATAAATTTCAAGTTTCTGAAAACTCGATAATCTCGCATAGATCCATATATATATATATATATATACACACACACACACACACACACACACACACACACACACACACACACACACACACACACACACACACACACAAACACACGTCTAAATTGAATCACCAAATTTACAGTTCAATGAAACCCACTTACCCAAGACCAGTTCTCCGAAAAGCCGATCAACCAAAACCACGGACTGCCCAAAAACTTTCCCTGTGAAAGGAACCACTTGGCCACCATGGCGAACTTTACCCTGTCATCAGTGTAGTGTGACCTCGGAGTTGGTATATTTAAGTTAAGGGGGATGTGGGGGATGAAGACCCCCATTTGGGCGGGTTTAATTTTGCTCAGTTCAGGGTTTATTAAGGTGGCAAGTGGTTCCTTTAATCAGGAAAAGGTTTTCAGCAGTCTGTGGTTTTGATTGATTAGCATTTCGAAGAACTGGTCTTGGGTAAGTGGGTTTCGTTGAACTGTAAATTTGGTGATTCAATGCAGACCCATACACACACACACACACACACACACACACACACACACACACACACACACACACACACACACACATCCATGATTTGTTTCAACAAATGTTCATTTTGCCAAACATTTGGATTGTTGAACATTCAGAATGCCAAAAAGTTAATTTTTGCTGGCTTCTGTGTTTCAAGTGTCATAAGTGGTTAAAAGAATAATGCTGTCTGTCATATATATGAGAAGTAGCAGTACAGTGAGGTGTAGGACTTTGCCCTTTCCCCATCATTTTACAGTTTAAGAGATGGTATTAAATAAGTGCAAGGGGGTGTGACAGTGAAGGGAGATTCCCCTGCATGAAGCATATTGTTGCTAAATACTGTATATGTTTTCAGTGAATTGCTGTCAATCTTTTGGTAATGAATATGTTTGATAGAACACCACAGAAACATACATACTGACATAGTTGTTTAGTGAGTTAGTTTAGTTAGTTATTTGTTTAGTTAGTTTGTCCATTCCACTTGTTAACCAGGATAGTCCAGCTGAGCCACACAGTGCAGTTTCAGTGGAGTCACAGAGAGAAAAGCTCCACAAATATGCAAATTGCAATTACTATTGAAGTATAGTTGTAAAGATAAATACGAATATATAAACTACAACTGAATATCAGTTAGGAAATGACAATAAATGAAGGAGAAATATAATACAATTATTATGAAAAAAGTAAGGATATATTTAGGTGGACAGATGGGGGTATTTTGATGCAGGTAAGCAACATTATGTATCAGCCTTTGTTGTGATTGTGGATTAAATTTACATAGTCAAAAGAAACAAATACTGATTTATCTAATCTTGCCTACCTGAACAGCTTGCACAGTACATCTGGTGCATGCAACCTAGATGCTCCTTTTTGCATCTGTTTCATACAGCCTTAAGTGGTTCAATGGTTTTGGTGAGCAACAACCACTCTAGGAGCTCATGCAATCTGTCTACAACTTTCTCAGTCAAGCAGTACTTCTTCATTTCAAGACTAAAACTGTATTTGTGTATGTATGCATGCATTTAAAATAATTTTATCTGCTGTGGGACTTTTCTCTCCTTGTATGTAATTACTTATCAGCTATTTTAAAATGTTTTATATGTGTCTGTGAAGTCTTTCTCCCCAGCTCATTATCAAATATTTAATCTCTTGTGGTACTTTTCTTCCCTTCATCAACTTTTGTTTGAATGTTTTTTGAATCTGTTGTAGAGCTTTTCTCCCAGGGCCTACACTGAAAATAGGCCCTTGGTTCAGTTCAGACTTTCCTGGTTACCCTAAGACAGATACAAATAAAATAAATAAATGTTATTGTAACTGGTAAGGCTGTATCTTTGTTCATCCAGAAAGGCATGTATGTTATGTTGATTATCTTATTATGGTTAGACACTGAAATTATGAGAAAAGTGAAGCAGGTGTTAAACACTTCTCAACTATTAGCATAAGTATTATTCTATAACTTTGTGATTCCTAGAAGATTATCATAAAGTAATGCAGGAACAAATGCAGGTAAAATAACACCCACATGTTCATTCAGTGAGCTTAATACTATCGGTAACATTTCAGAAAATACCCTTCTAAAATAGTAGTAGTTCTGGAACAGTAACTGTCTGTGACATGGTTTATCACATTTGACTTGGATATAATATGATACCTTTTATATTTCCGAATTAAGTGTTTCAGTCTCATATTTAAGGTCTCAAAGCTCCTCATTTTGTGGAGTCATAAAGCAGCAAATTTTGTGTTATAAAAATGTATCTTGGATACAGTAGCAATCCAATCTGGGATCTGATAATTACTGAGACAATGATTTGCTATCATCCAATCTTCTGATAAAGTGAAACTGGCAGCTCCATTCTGTAATTTCAACATCATAACTGTAAGCATGTCGTTAAATTACATGCTGATAATTTAAAAACCCAGGTGTTGCGATAATAGGGTTTGAAATGATAATTGGTAGAAAATAAACTGCAAAAATTGATTTGTCCCACAAAGCACACATTTCTATTTTAGCATTTGATGAGTCATGATGGAAGCGGTTAAGATAAGTTTAGCTACTGGGGAGTTATAATGTAAAAGTTTTTAATATTTTATTAAACATGGCAAGATAAAGATACAGGCCTAATCATTTTCATAAAATATATAACAGAATGTCTTTTTGAATGACCTTGTAAATGTTAATGCTTACCAACTTGGATGTAAAAAGAAAGTCACATCTTTACACATTGTGTACACCTATGTGTAAAACATTTCAGAAACGCACATACTACATATATCAGAATGTACATTTTGACTCAGTGTGTACACTCTTAACACTTTCATCAGCAGGCAGGTGCAGGTCTTCATTTTGTTGATGATATATGCAGAATTGGTACATATATGTGGCAAGTCATGACCTTTAACACTAAATTAATGTCCAGTTTCTGACAGAGAAATATTAGGAGCTGAAGTGTTTGCTCCTCCGGAGCTGTGCAGTAAGTTTCTAGCATTTAAATAATCCCTGTGTAGAGATCTCATCACATTATCTTTGTAATGTAACATCTCAATGTGGATATTTAGACATACATTTCAACTGCTATGATTGCTCTTCCCTGACTTACAATATTCTTCATACAGTCCGACCTGTTGGTATTATTAAATACAAAAACAAGCCCTAAGCAAAAATTTCCTATCACTAGCTATATAGGATCTAGTATACAAAGACCTACTTATTTGAAAATAAGAAAGTGCTCCTCATTCTGACCCTCTGGTATGATTTTTAAAGGTCAGTGCTATGATTCCTAATGCTAGGAGGTAGAGATGTATGATTCTGCATTTTTGAATGCCACGTATTTTATGTTCTGGACTGTGAAGTAGACATTTCTACAGGATGATACTAGAATTCCTTTAATGTCATGTCATATTTAGGCATCAGACTGGCAAAACTACATTAAGCATGACATGTACATTTTATTTGCAATTACGGGTGTTCTTTCTTTCCTTTTGCACTACATTTTATCCTCAGTCTACTCTCTGAATGTCCCCATCTAACATCACAGACTTGATATTATTGGCACAGCAGACTGTATAATATCCGTCCATATCTTTGGAGCTTTTCTACCTGGACCTTCTCTGAAAATGGGCTTCTATCCAGTCGGACTTTCCTAGTAATCAAATGTCAATAAATAAAGTAAATAAATCAATATCAAGCTCATTACTTGTATGGGACTCACTGGGGTGTGCACGGCCTACTAATATCCTACCCTCAGAAAAAGTTAGACCTCAGACAACAAGCTGTCAAATGGCTTTCCTCTCTCTCCCCTTTTCTCCCTGTTAAGATGGGTGTCCCTCAAGGATCAGTACTCAGTCCTTTACTTTTTAACATTTTTATAAATCACCTTCACACCTCCTGTCCTCACTCATCTCTTATACAGTATGCAGATGACTCTACAGTCATCACCACTTCTGACACACTCTCTGACCTTCATGCCCTCACTCAAAAGTCTTTCAACCTCATTGAAAACTGGCTGTCCAAAATTCAACTCATACTGAACCCCCACAAGATCAAACTTCTACTTTTTCTCCCCAAATCACTGTCCCACCACAAAGCCACATTTACCTTTACATCTCTTAACAACAGAACCATTAAAGTTGACTCTCATACTAAGTTTCTAGGTGCTATTATTGATGACCAACTTAAATTTGACCTTCATGCGTTCCAGTGCACAGAGAAAACACATCAAAAATTAGGTTTACTATATAGAAACAAAATGTTTCTATCAAATAAATCCAGACTGACACTAGCTTATGCCTATCTCCTTCCAGATATCTTCTATGGTGCACAAATCTTAACTAACCTCCAAACCAATCTTCTCTCTAAACTAACTTGAAACTACTTATAGCAAGGTTGCCAGGTTTGCTTCTATCCTTCCACCCAAATCTCAACATTGTCTTGCTGTCAAGACACTTAACTGGTTAGAATTCTCTAATCACCTGCAACTTTCCCAATTTACTATCATCCACTCTGTACTGCACAATCTCTTCTTTTGTCCTGGCATCTCATCTCTTGACTCCCTCTATACACTACCAACAATTCTCAGGAGCTCTGATCAAATTTACCTTGATATTTACAAACCCAAAAGATCTTCATGACAAAAACTCTATAGCTACCTACCTGCCCAATCTTGGAACAAGCTCCCCTTGTCTATAAGAAAAACTAACCAGACTCATGAATTCAAGAATGCTTGAAAACATCACCTCAAGTATTTTATGGATATGCCTCTGTAAAAATCCACCCTAAAAGTAAACCTTTCTCCCTTTTCCCTTCCCTTTCCTGCTACCCTACTTCTCCCACTTATCTTTCTTAATCCCCTTCCCCCTTTCTCCTGTAGCCTGACTTTTTCCACACTTATGCTCCTTTGTCCACTCTACTCTTACTTTCTTCTCACCATACTCTTCCCCTTCCATTACTGACCATTCATATATACCTACCTTATATCTCTTCTGAACTTACTCTCTTCTCTTTGTGTTCAATTCAAACAACCTACCTCTGTCTTATCCTTTCTTATATATACTAATTCCTCTCATGCACTGAAGTGCAACAACATTTCTTCAATTCTCACTTATTTCCTATAATGATGGTAGTATTACTTCTCAAATGTAAATTTTGTAAATAGAAATATGTTAACATGCTTTATGTCTGTAATGTTTGAATGTTACATTATTGTATTGACTAACTTGTTTTTTGTAAGTGGAGCTTTTCTCCCTGGGCCTCCACTGAAAAAGGGCTTTGGCTCAGTTGTACTTTCCCAGCCAACAAATGTCAAATAAATAAATAAATAAATAAAGTTAATTATTTTTAGCATTAATTCAGCCATGTTCACTGCCAGTACTTGCTCCACATATTTATACTTAACCAGCAATGCACACTCCTTTCAGCCATGTTTCCTATCACTAAATGCACCCCTCAGCCATACTATCACAACAATATACTTCCCTCACACATGTTTATTGCCATTACACACACACCCCTCAGCCATTCCTACCACTACTAAACACTGCTCTCAGCTATACAAACCATCACTACATACTCCCTACAGCCATGCTTACTGCCATTCCACACTCCCTCAACCATTCCTACCACTCATAAAAACTGCTCTCAGCTATATATACCATCACTACACACTCCCTACAGCCATTTTGCTCCCAGTGTATACATCCCTCCCACCACCCCAGCATGATCCCCCTCAGCAATGCTTCCTGTCTATGCATTCACTTCAGCTATGCTTACCTCCACTACACACTCTCCCCTGAGGCACACCTCCCACCAGTAAACACTCCTCTCAGCCATTCCTACCACCATTGCATACTCCCCCTCAGGCACCCTTGCCACTAGTAAACATTCCCCTCAGCCATTCCTACCACCACTGCATACTCCCCCCTCAGCCATACTAACCACCAGTAAGCACTCCTCCCAGCCATTTCTACCACCACTAAACACTCTCCTCACTCATTCCTACTACAATTACCCACTCCCCTCAGCCATTCCTACCACTACAACAAACTCCCCTTACCAACTCATACCACCACTTTAAAACTCCCCTCAGCCATTGCTACCACTACAACACACTCCACACACCCATTCCTACCACCACTTTTAAGCTCCCCTCAGCCATTCCTATCACCACAACACACATCCCCTCAGCCATTTCTATCACCACAACACAAGTCCCATCAGTCATTCCTACCACCACTATACACTCACCTCAGCCATTCCTACCCCCACTACACACTCCTGTCAGCCATTCCTACCACTACTACACATTCCCCTCAGCCATACCTACCACCACTACACACTCCCCTCAGCAAGGCTTACTTCTACTGTACACTTCAATCTGCACTGCTTACCACAGAAATCTAGAGGGCCAGAATTCATCAGAAACTACAAAATATCATCTTTTCCTTTTGATGTGTATGACAAAGTGAGATGTATAATGGGAACACAACCCCCCCTAGTTGTTTCAGACAATCAGCCTTTCATTTTCGGTCTCCTGAATTTGTCAAATTGATAGGCAAATGAGCATACTTAAAATGCTTATTAATGTAGCATAAAATATATGGGCGGCCACGATGGTGCAGTGGTTAGCGTTGCCACCTCACAGCAAGAGGTTCTCTGGTTCGATGCCGGGGTACCATTTGTGTGGAGTCTGCATGTCCTCCCTGTGGTCGCATGGGTTTCCTCCGGGTGCTCCGGTTTCCTCCCACATCCCAAAGACATGCTGTATGTGGATTGGACACTCTAGATTGGCCCTAGGTGTGAGTGTGTGCGTATGTGTGCCTTCTGTGTAAGGTTGGGTGCCAGGCTGGCAATTTGACACTGTAAAACTCCACTGCCAATCATGAGTGGACAGGTGATCTGCTGTGGCGACCCCCTAACTGGGAAAAGCCGAATGAAGAAGAAGAACCAGGTTAAGATGACACATTTCAGCCTTGAGCTACACAAGTTCAAATTAGCCCAGAGTTGAACGCTGACTGAACTGTAATGATGTAGAGCACTTAATGTTTAAACTTTAAGGCTTTATTTAATTATTTTATTATAGTTTGATAACTGATTAAGTGTACATAAAAGAAAGTGTCTCCTTTCTGACAACTCAACATATGGCACAAATATAAAATGCTTTAACATACTGGTGACATCATGCAACAGATATAAAAAAGATTTATACCATATTATTTAGATTGTTCTTTTAATGCATATTAACCTGAAAAAGACAGATTTATGCTGTATTTTACAGATTATTTTGTTAATGTATACCTTGTCACAAAACAGATCAGAGAGACTCACCCTCAGTCTAATCTAATGGAATCACCAATGAAGAAACAAATCAGTAATTTAACAGTCCCTCCTGAAGTACAAAAACATGAAATGTTACATATGGGGGCTGTGCTCCTGTAGCTAAAATGTCATATCACTAAAAATAGCCTAATTTAGTAACTGCATTAGAATTCTGACAACACAATTAAGAACGGATAAGTTGATTAAGGGCAGGAGGCCTGGTCAGCAATTATCAATGTTGCAGGAGTACATTTGCAATGATGACTGGAGACAAAGTTCTTTGTATGTGGGAACATAATAGTAGTAAGCCACTTGTTACAGATGTTTTTTGTTCTTGGTTTGGGGAGTGCTAATTCAGGGAACTGCACTGAGTGCCAGATATCCTAGCTGTGATTCTTCTCTTGGTCTTTTATTCCATACCGATTTGAAATGTAAGGATCCACTAGAACAAGTTCCAAAACTTTGAGACTGACTGGCCAAAAAAGCAGATTTAGATATACCAGTTCTGAGATTGCCATTTCCTGGAATATTCCTTTTTTTTTTTTTACATATGGTGATCTCAGAGTTGGTATATATATATATATATATATATATATATATATATATATATATATATATATATATATATATATATATATATATATGTGTGGGTTCATGTCATTTGATCGACAGTTCATATGATCGACAGTTCATTTGGTTGACAGTTCATTTGATTGACAAGCATTTGCCCCCTTCCCCAATGTTGTGCGACCCTGGAGTTGATATATATAGTTAGGGAGGGTGTGGGGGGCACCCCCACATTGGGGGGTGTGGGGGGCGAAGCCCCCCACCTAAAATGCTTGTCGATCAAATGAACTGTCGACCAAATGAACTGTCGATCAAATGACATGAACCCATATATGTATATATGAGTTTGGGATGTCCCAGGGTAGGTTGTCCCCATGCAAAAATTTAAAAGAGCAATGTTCAAGATTCAGTCTCCTCCTGGATTTTTTTACTTTTTTTTTTTGGTGTATTGGCAATCAACATTTCAAGTAAAAGCATTTCAATAGCAAGCCTTTTCCTTCTCCCTCTGTCAGATGAAATATGTAGAACCAGTCATAAATTGTTCTGGTTGGCCCAGTGGCTGGATGTCATATTGGAAAGAGTCCAATATACAGAGAAAGAGAAGATCCTCTTATAAGTTCTGATTTTGCTTCTGGAACATTATAGGTTAGTAAATCCAGGCAGCTGGACATGGGTAATACTTAGCAGTGCTATCAGCTAAAGTTTTGATACTTCAATACATGCACCCCTATGTATAAATTATTGTTCCTAGTCACTACATATGAGTCCCTTTCGGGCATCCCTCATTCTTTAGCCTACCCAATATTTCTTAACAATGATGGAGTGGCCTTCTGTGCAGATTGCGTACCAGGTCTACTTTATGCAGACTATGATTTGCTTTTTAGACCCTCTCCCTCAGGACATCACTTCTTCAAACTGTATCCTCTGTGACACAACTAGTCCTATGTTCATTCATACCACATTCTTCTACTCTCATTCTAAGACATTAATATATTATCCCTTTCCTGTTCTTCTCCCCATCCACCAGGGCTTCTCTCCAAACCATGTTTCTTCTTTTTTTTTTCATTCTTGTCTCCACAGTTTTCTTCTCTCTTCCTCTCTCTTTGCCTCTGCCCAGTGCTGTCTCTTCATACCTTCATATTCTAACTTATCTCATTCAAAATTCCTGTGCACTTTCCTGAAAAGATTAAAACTCTGGGTTTTCACTGTCCACCAGAAGTATGCCCCATGATATAACCCTCTTCCTGTACCACTGCACCTATTTTCTTAGCAAAATTCTTACTCAGACTTCGACCATAAGAACTGGTCTATAAAGCTACTGCCAAACACAGCGACTTCTCCAATACTCTCCTTCCACTCTCTCTTTGGAACTTTTATTTAACTCACCCTGGTAAGCCTGTTCAATTATGTACTCCACATTCCTCCCACATTATTGGTTTTGTCTCTTTATTGTCTTGTCTTCTAAAAATTTGTTCATAATTAACTGCAACAACATACAATTACATGTCATGTTCTCTCCATCGTCCTGCTTATCTACTTACTCTCAACCTATCCTTGCTGCTTCCTGCACGCCTTCCCTTTCAGATAAGTCTGCTGCACACTTTCTGGATTTCTTTCCCAAATTTGTTTGATAGTGCTGTTTCTACATGTCTTATCTGATTAATAATCAGGGGGGGTTATACCATCACCCTAATTTCAGTATCCCTGACAATTACCCCTCACTGTGGGTCCATCTCTTCAGCATTTGCACTAACTCCACATTAGCAGCTTGTGCAGTGGCTTTGTAATAGGGCACACAACACAGTAGCTTGTACACTCTGCAGTGGCATTGTGATAGGGTACAATGCATAGCAGCATGTGCACGTTGCTGCGACATTGTGATAGGGCACACAGCATAGCAGGTTGTACACTGTGCTGTGACATTGTGGTAGGGCAGATGGCATAGCAGCTTGTTCACTCTGCAGTGGCATTGTGATAGGGCACACAGCACAGCAGCTTGTAAACCCGTAGTGACATTGTGATAGGGCACACAGTATAGTAGCTTGTACACTGTGGAGTAGCATTGTGATAGGGCATACTGCATAGCAGCTTGTTCATTGGCATTGTGGTAGGGCACAATGCATAGCAGCTTGTGCACTTTCCTGTGGCATTGTGATAGGGTGCACAGCATAGCAGGTTGTACACTGTGCTATGACATTGTGATAGGGCAGACGGCATAGCAGCTTGTATGCTGTGCAGTAGCATTGTAACAGGGCACACAGCATGGCAGCTTGTACACCATTCTGTAGTATAAAACTGGGCCACAGTACTGCAAGGTATATATGTCAGCATCTGTTACAAGAACCACCCACCCACACCTGTACTCGTGTACGGCACACATGCTCTTATGCTTTGTTCATAATACTGCTGTCTTTTCATACCAAATAGATAATAATACATATGCAATGCAGGAGTGTTACACAATGTAGTATATTTTCATGTAAAAGCATATCCCTGTGCGACTACCTGGATGATAGCAGCCTGTACACTGTGCAGTGGCATTGTGATAAGGCAGACAGCATAGCAGCTTGTACACTCTGCAGTGGCATTGTGATAGGGCACACAGCATAGCAGGTTGTGCACTGTACAGTGACATTATAATAAGGCATATAGCATAGCAACTTGTACACCATTCTGTGGTATAAAACTGGACTCCAGTATCGTAGGTTATATATGGCAACATCTGGTACAAGAACTACCCTGCAACATCTGTCCTCATATATGGCACACATACTCTTTTTCTTTGATCCTAATACTGTTCTTTATTGTACCAAATGGATAATAATACATATGCCATTATGGAGTGTTGTACAACATGATAGTATATTTTCCTGTAAAAGCATAGCCCTGTGCTTCTACCTGGATGAGTGTTATTGGAAGGGTATTAGTTTGATTTCACGCAAACCCACACACACACACACACACACACACACACACACACACACACACACACACACACACATGCCCATGTCTGTGTGTACATGCATGTATGTATATCAAGTAAGTAACTTATCCCAAGGTGTGGTACTATGTTCTCAATGGAGCAATAAGTGGTACTTAGGTGTGAGTGTGTGCATGTGTGTGCCTTCTGCGGAAGGTTGGGCGCCAGGCTGGCAACTCGACACCATAAAACTCCACTGCCAATCATGAGCAGACAGGTGATCCGCTGTAGCAACCCCTAACCAGGAAAATTCGGAAGAAGAAGAAGTAACTCTCCCTAATATAGTGGAAATGTGTTTTTCAAAGGTCATCATTACTTACAAAAGTAATTTTATAATACATTTGAGTGGTCCGAGTTGTATGTCCTATAACAAGGATAAGTTGTTACAGCTAGTTTATCAAAGATTGTACTGTGTGCTTATTAATGTTTACAGTTTTGCAACCTCAGACTGAATTCTTTTACAACAATTACAGTCCTATTTTTCTGTCTCTGCTTCAGATATCAGAAAGGCTAGATCTAGAGAAAATAATATACAATGATACTTGATGTTTTAATGCAGCTATTGTAAGTATCACCAAATGCATCTATATAAGGCTGTTTGTTTAAGATCACCTATAAATGATATTTCTTTGTGATTTCATAGGTTCATAGGTTCATACTAGGCTATCTACACTAGGGCATTTATAAGCCTAGCCAAAGTGTGTTTGGCTTTCGCCACCCATTTTAAATTAATTTTGCTATGCCCTTTTTCGAGGTTAGTGTACTGTGCCTCTGTCTAACAGTGACACAGAAGTGATACCCGGGGTAAACCTATGATCTCCCATCCACTCATCAAGATTCCTCTTGAAGAGAGTCAATGAGGGACTCTGCCTAACCTGGACTGGGATTTTATTCCAGAGTGAAGGGAGCCTCTGGATTATGAATCTGTCCCTCGAGCATGTCCTATTTATTTCAGTGCTGAGGTTCAAGTCTCTCGAGCATGTAGCTCAATGGGATTTGGATTTTCTGAGGTGCAGCATGTCTATTAATTCCGGGTTGGACATGGCTTTATACATCAGGCATAGATCGCCTCTGAGCAGGCGGTATGTCACTGAATAGAGCTGGAGTTTCTTTAACCAGGCAGCATATGGCATCTGTTTGAGCCCTTTGATCCTCTTGGTGAGGTACTTTTGGGGTCTTTTCAGTTGCTGCAGGTGACTGGTAAGGTACATCTCAAAAGGGGCATTGTACTCAATTATGGGCCTGATGAGGGATGAGTAAAGAGGCATGATGACCTCCCCTGATCTAGATGTGAATCCCTTCATGATTAGGTGGGCTATATAAAATGTTTTTCTAACCACTTTAGCCACGTGGTTGTCAAATGTGAGACTGCTATCAACTTGGGTCCCCAGGTCCCTAATTACTTCTTCTGTACTTAATGGATTGCCACCTATGTGGTAATTTGTGGGCACTTTGTTTTTGCCAAAGGGGATGACTATACACTTTTTGGCGTTTTGCTTGAGGCCATGGCTCTGGCACCAGTTGTCTGTTTCTATGAAGCCCTTTTGGAGGATGCTTCTGTCAGCTGGAGAGTCGATTATGGTGCCCAGTTTGCAGTCATCTGCAAACTTGGTGAGCCACAGTCCCTCCGTGTTGGCCTGTACCTCCAAGAAATATATACCGAACAAGAGAGGTCCCAGGACTGAGCCTTGTGGGATGGAACTTGTAACTGGTTTGGAGTCTGACATGGCTCCAGCAATTCTAACCGTGTGAGTTCTGTCCTTGAGCCAGTTTGCAACCCATCTAGTGACATAGGGGTTTATATTTAAGCTGGTGAGCTTATCTATAATGCCCAAGTGGGGTACTGTATCGAAGGCTTTTGCGAGGTCCAGGTAGGCTGTGTGGACCACCTTCCCCTCGTCAATGGCCTTGGTGACTGTTTCAAAGAAATTGACCAGGTTTAAGAGGCAGGATCTGCCCTTAACAAAGCCGAACTTGGTAGGATCCAGTGTCTGTAGGTCCCCGATATCTTTATTTATGAGGTCCATGATAATCCTTTCCATAGCTTTGCAGACTAAGCTAGTCAGGCTTATAGTTTCCAGGATCCATTGAGGCACCACCTTTGTGGAGAGGGACCACTGTTGCTGTACGCCACTTTTTGGGTACATATCCTGTAGTAAGGCTGAGATTAAACAGTAGTTTTATGTTTGGGTTTAGCTCTTCTTGGAGTTCATGTAGGATGCAGCCCGGGACACCGTCTGGTCCCACTGATGCTGTGTTTTTTGCTTTGGAGAGGGCGGCTCGTACCTGAGCATCTGAGATGTGAGGGGGGCAGCACTCTGCTGGGATAGATATTTGCCCTTTTGGTGGGGGGGGGGGTTGAGCTGAACCTGTCCGCTAGGATATTGGCAATGTCTGTGGGTTCGGTGTATTTTTTGTCATTTTGGACTAATTCTGAGCATATCTGGGAATTCCCACCCAGGTTCCTAACATAACTAAAGAAAGCCTTGTGATTATCCTTAGTGTCCTGTGCAATTTCTCGAAGCTGGCCTTAGACGATTTTATGAGTGTCCGTAGTTTTTTTGCTAATACTGATCAGAGATGCCTTCCCTTTTTGGGATTTTGCTCTATCAGGTAGTAGCTTCCTCCTTCTATTGCATAGTTCGTTTATGGCTGGGGTCCACCAGACAGGACGTCTGCCTTTGGAGGATTGGGTCTTGGTTTTATTTGGGATTGCATGATCCATGCATTCCTGAAGGTGTTCATAGAATGCGTTTATAAAGGACTCTGCAGTCTGGGCTGTATTTTCCACAGGCCCGGGGGCTTTGAAGGATTCCACCTCAGTTTTGAGGAGTGTGAAATTTGCTTTTGAAAAGTTTTTCACTTTGGTTTTCTGGGCAGGGGGTGGGGTCGGGATGTGAATATCCAGTGAGATTAGTTTATGGTCTGATCTTACCAGTGAGGGATACACTTCTGGTCTGGAGCATAGAGTCCCCATGTTGGTGATGATCAGGTCCAGTATGTTTTCCCCTCTTGTGGGAGTGGTAACAAGTTGTTCCATAGCATTTGAGTTTATAAATTCTAGGAACCTTTGGGCTAGGGTGTTCGAGCTAGAGTAATGCTCCCAGTTTATGTTTGGGTAGTTGAAGTCACCCAATATAATGGTGTTTGGAGAAACCTTCATATTTTCCAGTGTTCTCAGGAAGGCCGAGTGGGGTTCCTGGGTTTGGGGGGGTGGTCTGTAGCAGGCTATAAACTGGAAGGCAGTTTTACCCACTGTTAGTTGCACATGGATAGTCTCTAATGCTTCGTGCTGTGCCACCAACCTGGAAGTGTGGGTATCTTTGACGAATATTGATACTCCCCCTCCTTTTGTGGTTTGGTCCAAGTTTTGGGGCCGAAAAGCATGGTATGAGGTATAACCTGGTAGTGCTGGGGTGCTCTCGGGAGCCTTGAACCAGGTTTCTGTTACTGCACAGATATCGATGTTCTCCATGCTAAGGAAAGTTTCGAGTGCGTGCATCTTGAGGTTTAGACTTCTGGCATTGAGTAGCATTACTCTTAGTTTCTTATCCCTTGTGATACCTATGGAGGTGGGTTTGTCTTTTGAGCCTTGCCTAAAAAAGGCACTATGGGGGTAGCAATAGCCTTTGCCAATATCTGAAAGCCCAGGGGTGACAGGTGCAAGCCGTCCCTAGTGAAGCATTCTGGCTTATCGAGCATGTCATCCCAGGCTGACAGGCATTGGATTCCCTTTGAATGACACCAATACTTAAGCCAATTGTTGAAATTGATCATCTTGTCTTCATATTGTGGCATTATTCTTGGTGAGGGTAAGATGCTACTCAAGGTCAGGGTCATACCGGCCTGGGCTACATGCTCAGAGAGCTCCTCTATGTCTCTTTTCATGTAGTCCAGGGAGGTACATCTCAGGTCATTCACACCAGCATGGACAATGACTGAGTCATATTTGTACTTGCCTTGGAGTGACCTGAGTGCTTGTGTTATGTGACAGATCCTGGCACCCGACAGGCAGCTCACTGTGACCTTCTCCTTTTTCAGCCTGGTGAGCGAGACGTCAGTGTGCCTGACGATAGAGTCACCTATTACAAGTGTATCAGGTGTGTTGTTTAGCCTTAAGGGCTGTGACTGTTCAGCACACTGGCTTTGTGAGCTATGTGTTGCAAATGTTTTGTTTTGGGGTAGCGGTTGCTTGGGTGTCTGCTTTGGAGGTCTCTGCTGCTTAGGCAGATTTTTATTTAGAGCCTCCGAGTATGTTTTTGTGTGTTTATGTGTTTGGTTTGCTGTCGTGGTAGGTCTATGTGAGACTGGAATTGTAGTGAGTGTGGTTTCCTTCTCCTCCTGACTGGTTACGCCAGTACTGAGTTGAGAGAGCTTAGCCTCCAGTTTGGCTATATGGTTGCATCTCTCACATGTGCTGTAATTTGTTGGGAGGAGGAGAGGGTTGTCTGTGTACATGAGGCAGTTGTAACATTGCCTCAAGATTCCCAGATTCACCAGCTGGACCGGAGAGGAGATTGACAACTGACCTTTGGACATGCTAGAATAGTATTGGAAATTCCTTTATAATTGAAAAAAAGGGCCAATGGGCAACAAGGTACTCAAGGGGAGTTTGTGAGGGTGTAGTGCTTTTAATTTTTTAGTGCTGACTTATATAATTGCTTTAGTGAGCAAGTGTCAGGTAACATAAATGCAATGTGTTACAGGTAACTTAAATGCAAAAATGACAAACAGTAACTTTTTTTCAAGTGAAACGAGGAAATAAGTACAGTAAGCAATGCAGATATTACTAGGGATCCACAGAAGCACTGAAGAGCCACGTTTTAGGTGGAATTAGCGTTTCAGGGAAATAACAAGCAAACAAACAACAAGCATACAAACAAAGCTAGATTCAGCAGGCCTGGATCTAGTCTATGCTACAGCAAACAAGGTGTACCAATTTCAGTAAGAAACAGTTCAAATATGCAGGCACTATAAGCCTTTAACCAGAAATTCCCAGCTCAGAAGGGCAGAGTCCAGCCTCTCCTCCCACAAGAGTGCAGACCACGAACCTTCTTAATGTAAAATAACTGGCCTGAAGCCCAAGTGCTTAAACCAAAACTAATACACTTTTTGAATAACAGACACTGAGCCCTCAATCAGCAGTTCCCAACTTAGAAGGATGTAAGCTACCTGTCCTGCCACCACAGTGCAGGCCACAAACCTTCCTAATGTAAAACAACTGGTCTGAAGCCCAAGTGCTTAATCCAAAAGACTTAGAATGATAGCTACACTTTAATCAAGTTACTACCAAGCAGTAATAAATACAATTGAATACTTTAAAGAATGCCTAGATTAGTGTTCAAGTTATACAAACAAAGCTAGATTCAGCAGGCCTGGATCTAGTCTATGCTACAGAAAACAAGGTGTACCAATTTCAGTAAGAAGCAGTTCAAATATGCAGGCACTATAAGCCTTTAACCAGAAATTCCCAGCTCAGAAGGGCAGAGTCCAGCCTCTACTCCCACAAGAGTGCAGACCACGAACCCTCTTAATGTAAAATAACTGGCCTGAAGCCCAAGTGCTTAAACCAGAATGAATACACTTTTAGAATAACAGACACTGAGCCCTTAATCAGCAGTTCCCAACTTAGAAGGATGTAAGCTACCTGTTCTGCCACTACAGTGCAGACCACAAACCTTTTTAATTTAAAACAACTGGTCTGAAGCCCAAGTGCTTAAACTAAAAGGCTTAGAAAGAGTTACACCAAGCAGTAATAAATACAATTGAGTACTTTTAAGATGACTCAAAAGCAAAGTAAAGTAGGAAGAAACACAAATACAGTAAAAGCAGATACATTTTTTTTTAAGTGGAAAGAGAGAAAGGAGTAGCAGAAACTAAGCTGATTGGCCTTCTCCAATATTCTCCCTGTACTGGGTAGATTGAGGTAATGACACTAGACTGGGAGGAGGGTCCCAGATCAAATTTACACTAGGGGCAGGCAACTGCAAAGCCACCAACTATAAAAACACTATACCAACAGTTAGGGAGGGTGGGAAACAAACTGCAGAAATGTTTCTCACAGCTGAAAAGCAGCAGTGAGCCTTTAAATGAAAGTTTAAACAGCTAAAGGAGCCTCTAGAAAAAAGAGTTTAACTGCAACAAGTTATCAGAAACAAACAACCCAACAGATGCTTAATAAAAGTGGACAATTTCCAGTTAATACCTCACACACAGTGAAACTAGCTAGAAAAATACACAGTACACAAAGTGCTATAAATAACAAAGAAATAAAGAACAAAATAAACAAAAAACAGGATACTTAATGTTATATATTATAGCTCCGAGTTTCCTCAGCATCCTTCCTTCGATCAGTTCAGTGTGAAATGCACAGTATACCTGAAATACAAGTTTTGTGCTTTCTTTAATAATTGTACATGCTTACATATGTACTCGGTATCTTGTACTAGATGCAAATTCAGTGTTTCTGCAAGGCTAAATCTGTCATCATATATTGTTTTACTAAACATGGACCTCTAAACACTATCACACAGTTGTTATTTTAGATAAAGCTTATCTAAGATAAGCTGTTCAAAACATTAAGAACATTTAATGTAAAAAAATTATGAATATCAAATTAAAATTAAGTGACATATTTGCAATAATCAGGAAATCTCAAGATAACCGACTAAAATTGCCCATTACAAAGGTTCAGATTGCTCGTTGAGAGTTCTTTCAAACTAACAGATATGACAGTTCTTGGAAAATAAAAAAATGATAGCACAAACTGCAGGCAAATGCACAAAAAAAAAAACCAGCAACCAAGAACAGTCCACTCTTGTTTAAGCGCTTTTCATCTTTCTAGTGATAAAAACTTCTTCAGATACACATATACACAAAAAGTAACTGTTTAAAACAAATGGGCTTGTAGTCACATTACATACAACAGACCAATAAAGTTTTTCTTCCCTCACCATAAGCAAAAATAAAATTAACTCTTTATTTCCCTTTTTTTGTTGTTTAAAACATGCAAATGCTACTTACTTTCATTAAAGTAAGTTTCTGTGATAAGAATTATACTTTTCTCATCTAGAAAGGCTCAACAATTTTAACACACATAAAACTGAAGTAATTGCATTCAGTCCTGGGTGCTGGCATGCATTAACATGAATGTGCCACAATAGTTCCAATTTTTCTAAAAGTAGTGGAAAAGGACCCCTTCTATTGTCCTGAGCTAACTGGTCAATGACACTAAACCTGAAACTGTGAGCTGGGTTTTGGGAGGTCTGTCTGGCTAGGGTGTTTTCCTGTTTGCCCTTTCTTATACTGTACCTATGCTTATACATACAATCTTTTAACTTTCGCTCAGTTTTCCCAATGTAGTACCCTGGGCATGTCTGACACTGTGCCAAATATACAATCATTTTTGAATTACACTTGTATGTCCTGTCCACAGTAAACATTTTATTCCTCACCCAAAATGTTACCCCCTCCTGGATGTATTTACAATAAAAGCACAGACCGCATCTGTACATCCTCAGATACCTCACTGGGCCAGGACCTTGGTTGTGTTTCAACCAGTTTTTTTATGTTTTTACCTCTTTTAAAGATAATTTTTGGGTGGTCGGGTAGTTTATTGTTTAGTGTCGTATCAGTTAACAATAAGTTCCAATTCTTGTATAAAACCTTCCTAAGGTCTGTGGCTTCTAAGTTAAAAGGTTTTATGAAACTAACTACATATGAGTTCACATTAATAGATTCCTCATTACACAAATTATATTCTCTTAGGGAACCTGTTGATCCTACTGTTGTGAGTAAACCTCTATTATGAAGAAGGGGCTGGTATATGCCCCTATCCCTTTTTGTACAAACAATACACAACTGTACATAATTTCTTCAGTTCACACATACCTATAGTGAGGACATTATTTCCTATCTAGATATTAAACTGAGAAAAGATAAAGACCGTAAGTCATATACAGCTAAAATATACAGGAAGAAGACATACTCCAACACATTCCTGCATTATACTAGTTGCCATCCACACTACCAAAAACTATCAGTGGTAAAAGGTCAGCTAGTGAGTGCAGCTAGGATGGTAAAGAAGATAATGATTTTCTTTCAGAATGTGAACACTTACATGACATGTTTCTCAAATGTGGATATCCAGGTCCATTAATTTTAGACTTAATAGTTGAAGTCCTTCACCATCACCATCCATAACCTCATGAACAATAGACTACTAGCATCCAGCATTTTTCTGGCTATGTCGAAAGCTTTTGACACTATTTCCCACCAACTACTACTTAATAATCTGGCTTCACACAGTTTTAACTCAGCATCCCTAACACGGTTTCACAGTTATCTGTCTAACCATCAACAGGCCACTATTTGAGATATCACTCTCTCCCCTCTGCTGCCAGTATCCACCGATGTACCCCAGGGATCCATGCTTGGCCCCTGACTTTTCAGCATTTTTACCAACAATCTAAATTCAGCAACCCAACATGCATCTATCATACAATAAGCAGATGACACATCCCTCATCTGCTCTGCCCTTCCCCACCTGAACTTCAAACTAAGGTGCAAAAATCATTCCAAGAAATTGAAACCTACCTATCACAGCACCAGCTCATCCTTAACCCTAAGAAAACCAAGCTAATAATCTTCTCCTTCACACTCACTAATCACGACTGCACACCCCTATGCATCACATCAACACATCAACCAATGATACCATAATTGAGCCCAGCAATCAGGCTAAACTCCTAGGTATGACAACTGATAACAGGCTAAAATTTGATATTCACATCTCCCAAACTATTAAAAAAGTCCATGCAAAACTTGGTTCACTATATAGGGCCAAACCTTACCTAATACCCCAAGCCAGATTAGCCACTGCTAGATCACAACTTCTCTCCACCTATCTCTATGGCTCACACACATTCACCAAGATATGCCACGCTGACCTCCATAATTCTGAGTCCTGCTATAACAAAATAGCAAAGTTTGCCACCAATCTCCCCAGCAAGACTCATCATTGTACTGCTTTTCAACAACTCAAATGGCTAGAACTCCCCAACCTACTAACCCTCAATCAACTGACCTTTACCCATAATATCATCCAAACCCCCCAAAATTGCCATCCATATCAACACTAGTTCAACTACAGGTTAACAGCAGGTCCCTTGGGTCTTCAGATAAGCCATTGCTCAAAATCACTCAATCTCACAACTACCACGGTGACTCTCTATACTCAAACAAAATAGTTAAGCTCTGGAATGCTCTCCCTCTAGACATTCAAATCACTGCCTGCCATCCTTCCTTCAAAACTAAGCTAAAGGATCACATCATAGACAACTGGCTCTGCCCCTGCTGCTCACCAGGCTAAACCCTGATCTCATTATATTCCCTCCTCTCCCCATGCTTACGTCTCATGATTTACTGCTCAACTGTCTTCTACACCACTACTACTATGTCTTTCATCTTCTTCTCCTCTCTATGACTACTTTTACTCTGCAATTCTAGCCACACAATTCATGTGCAAGACTCACAATTCTGTAATCAGGTGACTAGAACCCATGAATGTAATTGCTTTTTCTACATTTGATTCTGCCTCCTCTGCAACAATATTCTCTCCTGTATTATATGTATTAAGTTATCAATATGTTCTCATGTATTATTTTGTAATATGTAATATTTCAATTCTTATATGCTGACAAATATTGTATGTACTTGCTAATGATGTTCAATATTACAAACTTTACTACTATGCATCAATTGTAACTTGATTCTGGAGCTTGTCTCCCCGGGTCTCCGTTGAAAATGGGCTACGTGCCCAGTCAGACACTACCTGGTAATCAAATGTAATAAATAAATAAAATAAATAAATAAGCCTGTACAAAAGGCGATAGGGGCATATACCAGCCCCTTCTTCATAACAGAGGTTTACTTACAACAGTAGGAACAACTGGTTCCCTAAGAGAAGATAATTTTTGTAACAAGGAACCTATTAATGTGAACTCATATGTACTTAGTTTCATAACACCTTTTAACTTAGAAGCCACAGACCTTAGGAATGTTTTATACAAGAATTGGAACTTATTGTTAACTGATATGACAGTAAACTACCTGACCATCCAAAAATTATCTTTAAAAGAGGTAAAAATTTAAAAACTGGTTGAGAACACAACCAAGGTCCTTGCCCAGTGAGGCATCCGGGGATGTACAAATGTGGTATGTGGCCTTATTGTAAATACGTTGAGGAGGGGGTAACATTTTGGTTGAGGAATAAAAAGTTTACTGTGGACAGGAAATTCAACTGTAATTCAAAAATGATTGTATAGTTGGCACAATGTCAGTCAAAGATTCAAAGATTCAAAGAAACTTTATTGACATTTAGGACCACACAAGTTTAGCCTAAACAAAATTACAAGTGTCAGCTCACGAGAGAAATGCAGTGCAAATAATGTAGAAACAGCAGTATCAAAGAATAACATAAGAAAGAAAAATAACAACACATATGACATGCGAGAGGTAATTCACATTACATAAACACATTCAATACCCATTTTCCAATAATAAATAATAAACAAATACCCACCACCAAAACCCTTACACTGTTAAGATATAGAATAAATAGAGACTAGTGAATAGCGGCTATTTAGTTACCATATTGCACTTGTTAACCTTAGACATGACTCAGTATAGCCATCATATTACATAATAGTAATGTTGACGGTAATTGCTCTGTGCAGCAGGATTAGATGAAAAAAGAGGCTTCAATGTATCATGTATTATAGTTGGTGTCTGTATTAATAAATCTCACAGCTGTAGGATACAAACTGTTCCTAAATGGAACAGCTTTCATGCCCAGCGTACTACACTGGGAAAACTGAGCGAAAGTTAAAAGATCGTATATATGAGCATATGTACAGTATAAGAAAGGGCAAACAGGAAAACGCCCTAGCCAGACACACCACCCAAAACTCAACTCACAGTTTCAGGTTTGGAGTCATTGACCAGTTAGTTCAGGACAATAGAAGGGGTCCTTTTCCATTACTTTTAGAAAAACTGAAACTATTGTGGCAAATTTGTGTTAATGCATGTCATCACCCAGGATTGAATGAGATTACTTCAATTTTATGTGTGTTAAAATTGTTGAGCCTTTCTAGATGAGAAAAGTACAATTCTTATCATAGAAACGTGCTTTAATGAATGTAAGTAGCATTTATATGTTTTAAACAACCAAAAACGGGAACAAAAGAGTTAATTTTATTTTTGCTTATGGTGAGGGAAGGACAATTTTATTGGTCTGTTGTATGTCATGTGACTTATTATAAGCCTATTTGTTTTAAACAGTTACTTTTTGTGTATATGTGTACCTGAAGAAGTTCTTACTACTAGAAGGATGAAAAGCACTTAATAAACGAAAGTGGACTGTTTTCCTTGTTTGCTGTTTTTTTTTTGTGTATTTGTCTGAAGTATGATTGTTCTGGAATAATGCTTCCCTATTTGCAAATAGCAAAACAGAACTGCTGTTGGTTGTTAGAAAAATAAAATGTCATCTGGTTTTCTTATAATGTCAGAGTGTTATTATTTTAACATTATCATTTCCATGACATTACTTAGAGGTCTGACGGAGAACTCAGAAGATACAGACATTATCTGGACCCTCCAATTGTTTTATCATGGTGTGGATGGGAGGAGAAATGGTGTAGGAGTTATCCTGAAGAAACAGTATGCTAAGAGTGTTTTGGAGGTGAAAAGAGTGTCGGATAGAGTGATGTTTATGAAGCTGGAAATTGATGGTGTAATGATGAATGTTGTTAGTGCATATGCTCTACAAGTTGGGTGTGCAATGGATGAGAAAGAAAAATTTTAGAGTGAGTTGGATGAAGTGGTGATGACTGTACCCAAGGGTGAGAGAGTGGTGATTGGAGCAGATTTCAATGAGCAGGTTGGTGAAGGTAACAGAGGGGATGAGGAAGTGATGGGTAGGTATGGTGTTAAGCAAAGGAATGCAGAAGGTCAGATGGTAGTGGATTTTGCGAAAAGGATGGACATGGCTGTGGTGAATAGGTATTTTAGAAAGAGGGAGGAGCATAGGGTGACATACAAGAGTGGAGGAAGATGCACACAGATGGATTATATCTTTTGTAAGAGGGCCAGTTTGAAGGAGATTGGAGACTGTAAAGTGGTGACCGGGAAAGTGTAGTTAGGCAGCCTAGGATGGTGGTTTGTAAGATGACGTTGGTGAGCAAGAAGAGGAGGAGGAGTGTAAGGGCAGCACCATGGATCAAATGGTGGAAATTGAAAAAGGGTAATTGTGAGGTGGAGTTCATGGAAGAGTTAAGACAGGCACTGGATTGCAGTGAAGAGTTACTAAATAGCTGGATAACTACAGCAGAGCTAGTAAGGGAGGCTGCTAGAAAGGTGCTTGCTATGACATCTGGACAGAGGAAGGATGACAAGGAGAAATGGTGGTGGAATGAAGAAGTACAGGAGAGTATACAGAGAAAGAGGTTGGCAAAGAAGAAGTGGGATTGTCAGAGAGATGAAGAAAGTAGACAGGAGTATAAGGAGATGAGGTGCATGGCAAAGAGAGAGGTGGCAAAGGTTAAGTATAAGGTATATGAAGAGTTGTATGAAAGGTTGGACACTAAGGAGGGAGAAAAGGACCTGTATCGATTGTCTAGACAGAGGGACCGAGCTAGAAAAGATGTACAGCAGGTAAAGGTGATAAAGGATAATGAGGGAAACATACTCACAAGCAAGGACAGTATGTTGAGCAGATGGAAAAAGTACTTTGAGGGTTGATGAATGAAGAGAATGAGAGGGAGAGAAGGTTGGATGATGTGGGGATAGTGAATCATGAAGTGCAATGGATTAGCAAGGAGGAAGTAAGAATAGCTATGAAGAGGATGAAGAATGTAAATGCTGTTGGTCCAGATGACATACCTGTGGAAGCATGGAGGGGTTTAGGTGAAATGGCAGTGGAGTTTCTAACCAGATTGTTTAATGAAATCTTGGCAAAGTGAGAGGATGCCTGAAGAATGGAGAAAAAGTGTTTTGGTACAGATTTTTAAGAATAAGGGTGATGTGCTGTAGTAACTACAGAGGGATTAGATTGATCAGTCACAGCATGAAGTTATGGGAAAGAGTAGTGAAAGCTAGGTTAAGAAGGGACGTGATGATTAGTGATCAGCAGTATGGTTTCATGCCGGGAAAGAGCACTACAGATGCAATGTTTGCTCTGAGAATGTTGATGGAGAAGTACAGAGAAGGTCAGAAGGAGTTGCATTGTGTTTTTGTAGACTTAGAGAAAGCATATGACAGGGTATCTAGAGAGGAGTGGTGGTATTGTATGAGGAAGTTGAGAGTGTCAGAGAAGTATGTAAGAGTGGTACAGGATATGTACGAGGGTAGTGTGACAGCGGTGAAGTCTGTGGTGGGAGTGATGGATGCGTTTAAGGTGGAGGTGGGTTTACATCAAGGATCAGCTCTGAGCCCTTTCTTATTTGCAATGGTGATGAACAGGTTGAGAGATGAGATCAGACAGGAATTTTCATTCACAGTAATTGATATCATCAGGGTTTAATAAGACAGGGTGGCATTCTTTGCTTGACACTAAAGAGAAGAAATGGATAACTATTTTGGGAGCGCTATTTACACCCGGGCTTAATGAGCAATTATAATTGCACCAATAGGAAGTAGGCTAGCTACTTTAAAAAGCATCATTCTTCACTGTTTTTTATCACTGAAGAAGGTTGTGTTATTTTTTGCCAGCCGAAACCGGTCTGACATGATGTTAGTTTTATTGTAATAAAATTATTCATTGGATCCTATCCATCTGCTGGCTATCTTTTTGTTTTGCTGAATTATTTTTCTTGTTGCCGTGCAGATTCCCACGTGCAGGAGGATTTTTTGATTGGCTACTTGCTTCTTGTTCTTGCTGGGGACTATGGATCCGATGTTGGCTGCATGTTTTTTCAGCAGTCGTTTTGGTTTCTCAATTTAGTGTCTACATCCTAGCCTTTTGGGTGAGCGTCTCTTTCCATTCACTACATTTCAAGTGCTGTTAGCGTGCCTGGTCGTTTTTTAGTTGGCGTTGGAACTTTTCGGTATCATCAAGGCTATATGCTTTGGCTGGTATACAGAGGTATTGGTCCGGCGTTTTTCAACCAAGCCATTGGACAATGTTTGGACAATGTTTTTTTCTTTCAATATTTGGATGAGTTACATTTGCTCTAAGTACATTCAGTGGGCTTAACTATCTTTTGTGTGAGTGTTTCAGACTCGCCTGGGACTGTTGGCTTGGTTTGATGTCTTTTTAGTCACGTCCTTCGGAAAAGAATATTTGGCTTCTGTTTGTATGCTATATGCGTTTTGACTGTTTGCGTGATCGTTGAAGCAATATCATCTTATGGTATGTTGGTCCAATCTGCGAGATTCAGGCATTTTTGTAAATAGCCTATATATGAGTCAATTCTGAAAAGGAGTTTTTGACTATGGTTTTTTCTACTCTTTCGATCAATAGGACATTTTGCATCATCAGCGAGTTGTGATTTTGTGCAACTTATCACTGTGGATTTTGGCCTATATATAACTCTACTATTTGGGCGTTTTTTCATCGATGGGAAGTATCCCCGTGGACTGTCGGATCTTGGTACTGTTTTGAGGAAATATATTGTGTGATGGCAAGTTCATAAATATTGAGTCCATTTCCAAACTCTGTCTTTTGCCAAAAGCGTTTGGGATTTTGTGGACTTGTTACTCTATTGGCAATGTTATTCTATTGTGCGTTGGCACATACTTGGGGCCTTTTTGATTAGATTAAATGCCCAGCAATTTGTTCCATTGACGTATATGTTTTACAACAATTTAATATATGGTCTATGGGCAGTGTTCATTGGACTTATACATTTATAATTATTCTTTTTGACCGTTTTTGTTAATTAATACATTGTTTTTTATTATTTGTTTAATAATATATAACTAATGACATTTTGTATAACAGTCCTCGAATTTTTTGTTATATGTTTTGCTATTTAATATTTTTCAGGCATTAGTCTAAACTTATTTATATATTGCCTTATTTTAGTTCTATATATAGGAGCTGTTGTTTAGGGCACTTAGAAGCATATACTAGTATATCCAAGCACACACGGAAGATTTTATTAGGCCTTGCAGTTTTTACACATCTATGATTTTACATCAAGTAATGACATTATTGTTAAATTGTCAGTATTGGGCTATAGTCTGTGTACTCAATGTTTCTTCCCAACATTGGCCTTTAGTATAACAATTTTTTTCAAGCCCATTGCTCTTCTTATATAAGGGTATATTTTGCAATTAGTGGCACTGGAATTATATTTAATGATATTAGCTGATTTTTTCAGTTACCTTATGTTTATATCACAATTATAATAATTCAGTGTCACTACAGGCAGGAGTTTGTTTATACGAGTGGGATATTTTTGATTGCTTGTATGATAGGTTACAGCAATTTTGAGCTGTGTCATTACAATTTAGGAATTCATCACTAGATGTCCATTTGTGGGATATATACTACCCATACGCTCATTTTTTCTCATTAGTAGGAATATATAGTTCTCTTTATGTTTGTTGGGTTGCTTGATAACAACCTATATTCTTGCTGGAGTTCAGTTTCAGTGGATATATCTATTATCATAAGTGGCCCTTTTTTATTATGAGATTGACTTTCTGTTATTCTAGCTTATTGGGTGTAACATATGGTCTGTGATTCATTTTTTGCCTTCATCACTCAAACATATTATGTGGAGATTCATTCTTTTGTTGGTTGAGCTTCAATAATTACATTTTGGCTGCTGGTTGTAGCACTGAAAGAGTTTTTCTTTTCAGTTTAAGCTATTATTGTTCTCTCTTTTTTGACGTGGCAATTGTGTATCGGCCATTATTGTCTAATTTTATTTATACTATCATGGATCTTTCTGAATTGGTTAGTGGATTATCTGCAGATAGAACAGATCTGACTGCTTTTGGTGTATGTTCAAGTGGCAGTTCTTTTAATGATCCTCTAGGGCCCGAAACACTTTGTAGTTTGGCATTTGATAATTTATATAAGCACTTGAAGTTAATAAGATCCAATGTTTGGCATGCCAAGCTTTTTAAGGCCTATATGGCCAAAGGGATTACGCCTAGGGGATTAAGGATTCGTATACAACCACATGTTGGTCAACCTGATGAGGAACTTTCTAACCAATGGTCCAAGATCCAACAGCAAGCCACAATGTCTTTTGTCGAGGCATTGGATAAATATTACGACAGAATCATCGATTCTGAAATCCATGTGGTTACCAATTTGAGTAATGAAGTGCAAAAATATGAAGGGGAAACATTTTTTCATAAATATTTTTCTAAAATAATGAATGATTTAACTAATCTGGAGGTACAGTTGAAATCTAGAAAAATCAAGAAATTCAAAAGGGATGAACAAGATTACCAGGGAGCCAATCCATTTAGTGTCCCTTCTAAACATGTTCACTTTAATCTCCACCCTGCTAAGACACCAAAAAGGAAGCGACCCAGGTCCATATTACGTAACAGACCAAACACCAATGGGTCTTCCACTGATGAGTTTTCATCATACACTGACAGCGACATGCAGCCAACATCGGATTCTCCGATTCCCAAGCGAACCCAGGGTTCCCTCCCTTTAGGGGGAAATACAAATGTGGGGGCAGGAAACATAAAAGATGTTCAGAATATTCAGGGCTTGTTACAAATGGTGACACAGAAATAAGTAACAACAACTCCAATGTTTTGAATTTATCTGATTTTACTCTGTCTTCCACTCACATTGCAATATTAAACAAAGGTCTTACATTCATTCCTGGTTTTGTTGTTTCTGAGGACCGGTTGGTCCAGGATGTTTTGGATTTTTGTAGATTGCTAAATCTTAAATTACAGTTTGGTAGTGATGATGGCTTTTCTGATGAGGACAAATTTATTTATCATAAGTCTAAATATATGCCTCCCATGCATCCTGTTGTGCAATTATTTCAAAACATGGTTCTCAAAGATTTACATTTTCATGGTTCAGATTTTCGGTTCAAATTTAACAATTTATCTTTAAAAGAAAAACAAGCTGTGGATGAATTGTCACAAAAGGGATTTGGTTATTATTTCTGCTGACAAAGGTGGGGCAGTTGTTGTTCTGAATTGGATTGACTACAATAATGAGGCCTTGAGGCAGTTATCTGATAATAAATATTATGTGAAAATGTGTCTCAGCCCTATACATAGATTTAAACAACATATTGACGAATTTCTTTGTAATGCTAGGGATACTGGCCTCATTACTGATTTCACTCTACAACAGTTAACCATTTCTGATCCAACAAATCAATACATCTATTTTCTTCCTAAGATTCATAAGCACCCCACAAATCCACCAGGAAGACCTATTGTTTCTGGTCGTGGATATCTAACTGAACCATTATCCTTATATTTGACTAAACATCTGAAACCTTTGTTGACACATGTACATTCACGCTTACAGGACACAACTGAATTCTTACAAATTATTTCAGATGTCCAACTGGAACCTGATTGGCTGATGTGTTCACTGGATGTAAGTGCTCTTTATACAAATATACCACATCAAGTGGGGCTGGATGCCTTAGCCTATTGGCTTAATGTTGCTTGCATTTATGATGATGATTTCAACAATTTTCTAGTCCAGATGGCTGAATTGGTTCTAACACAGAATGTATTTTTCTATGAGGATGTATGTTTTTGGCAAGTGAAAGGTACGGCGATGGGAGCATCCTTCGCTCCCATTTATGCCGACCTGTTTATGGCCTATATTGAAGAATACGTCATATATGATGCTGGCCATAATATTTACCTCCCAGAAATTGACATCTGGAGGAGGTATTTGGATGATTGCTGGATGGTGTGGAGGGCAGATGCTGAATACTTGATGGAATTTGTTTCATACCTCAATAACAACATATGGGGTTTACAATTTACCATCAATTATCATGTGGCAACAATTACTTTTCTGGATGTATTAATAATCAGACAACAAGATGGTACTTTGGCTACTCAAGTATTCAGGAAATATCCGAAATACAATACTGTCCTTCACACCTCCAGCTTTCATCCCCCGCATGTTGCCAAAAATATACCCAAATCACAATTTATTCGTTCTAGAAGAATTTGTTCTCAGCCTGAGGATTTTGAAATAGATAGACTTGATCTCATCAATAGGTTCCGGGATAGAGGCTATCCTATGGGACATGTTATTAAAGCTAGCAACTGGGTTAATACACGCCCCAGGGAAGAGTTCTTGAAATATAAAAATAGGGACAACAGGGTCACACAGCCAATCAGGTTCGTGACTACCTATGCCAGGAACACCAATGTTTTAATGCATAGTATCAATACTAATTGGAATATTTTGTCTAATATTCCAGAGTTATCAGGTGTATTATCTGACCATTGTTTGTTCTCATTTCGGAAAGGGAGAAACCTTGCTTCCCATTTTAATCACTATAAACATACACATCAAACTGATAATAAATCCTATGTTCAAACCACACTAACTGGGGATAGAGTGGTAGGATGTTTTCCCTGTGGACATTGTAGTAATTGTGACAGGATAATCAAGACCAAGGAGTTTACTAGTAGAAATTGTCCCAGAGTCTATAACATAGCATTTTTTGCAAATTGCAGTAGTGAGTGGGTTGTCTACCTTGCAACATGTAACTGTGGCGCTTTTTATGTGGGCCAGACTTCTAGGCCTCTAAGATTTCGTATTTCAGAACATATGAGTAATATTAGAACTAAAAAACTCAACAATGCTTTGTACAAACATTGTTTGAAACATTCCAATGCCAAATTTTCATTCACAGTAATTGATATCATCAGGGATAATAGGTTTAATAAGACAGGGTGGCATTCTTTGCTTGACACTAAAGAGAAGAAATGGATAACCATTTTGGGAGCGCTATTTACACCAGGGCTTAATGAGCAATTATAATTGCACCAATAGGAAGTAGGCTAGCTACTTTAAAAAGCATCATTTTTCACTGTTTTTTATCACTGAAGAAGGTTGTGCTATTTTATGCCAGCCGAAACCGGTCTGACATGATGTTAGTTTTATTGTAATAAAATTATTCATTGGATCCTATCCATCTGCTGGCTATCTTTTTGTTTTGCTGAATTATTTTTCTTGTTGCCGTGCAGATTCCCACGTGCAGGAGGATTTTTTGATTATCAGACAGGAATCCCCATGGACTATAATGTTTGCAGATGACATTGTGATCTGTAGTGAGAGTAGGGAACAGGTGGAGGAGACCCTGGAGAGATGGAGATATGCTCTAGAGAGAAGAGGAATGAAGTTCCACAGGACTAAGACAGAATATATGTGTATGAATGAGAGGGAGGATAGAGGAATGGTGAGGATGCAAGGAGTAGAGGTGGCAAAGGTGGATGAGTTTAAATACTTGGGATCAATAGTTCAGAGTAATGGTGAGTGTGGAAGAGAGGTGAAGAAGAGAGTACAGGCAGGATGGATTGGGTGGAGAAGAGTGTCAGGAGTGACTTGTGACAGATAAGTACCAGTAAGAGTGAAAGGGAAGGTCTACAAGAGGGTGGTGAGACCAGCTATGTAATATGGGTTGGAGACAGTGGCATTGACAAAAAGGCAGGAGTTAGAGCTGGATGGGGCAGAGTTAAAGATGTTAAGATTTGCACTGGGTGTGACAAGGGTGGACAGGATTAGGAATAAGTATATTAGAGGGTCAGCCCAGGTTGGAAGGTTTGGAGACAAAGCCAGAGAGGCAAGATTACGTTGGTTTGGACATGTGCTGAGGAGGGATGCTGAGTATATTGGGAAAAAGATGCTAAGGATGAAGCTACCAGGTAAAATGAAAAGAGGAAGGCCTAAGATAAGGTTTATGGATATGGTGAGAGAGGACATGCAGGTGGTTGGTGTGACAGAGCAAGATGCAGAGGACAGGAAGAAATGGAAACAGATGATCCACTGTGGAGACCCCTAATGGGAACAGCCGAAAGAAGATGATGATCTGGACCCTCCAATAAGGTAATAAGACAATATTCTTTAAAAGTATGGGAGCGGATCCTTTTGGTGGCACTGGTTTAGTGAAATTGTTCTTCCTGAGTAGACATCATGTTTTGCTCTGACTGACAGAAATGTAGATGAGAAAAAAATGACTAAAAGGAAGGAAAAGAAAAAGAAAAATCAGATGATATTACATAAGTAAAGTAAGACAGGTTAAGGCTACATTAAAGATACCAAACTTAGGGTTAGCAGGTGTTAGCTGGCAGATACAGTCAGCCAGTGTTCAAATGAGTGTGTAAGTTATATATGTATAAATCCTGTGACACTACAGGTAGCAGTGTGGATGTCCTCATTTTAATGAGACCAAGTATGAATAAAGTGTGGTTTGTGCAGTACGTAAGTTAAAATTTCCTGAGTTTTAAATGGCATCAGACTAAAATGTCGTGATTATACATTTTGAAATGAACTGAATTTGCAGTGAAAATACTGCTGCATCTGTCAGAACAACCCTGCTGTCATTTCAGATTTCTACTATTCCCTTTAGTAATGTTTAAAATAATAGGAAAATCTCAGCATGTCTTGGCTGTGAGACAGTTTCCTGGCTTTCTCTTAATGTAAAAGTAGCATAAATGTAGATGCACGTGTTCAAGTATGAATGTGTTTAGAGGAGGGGATTGTCCCTGCAGTTTAGAATGCAGGATATGCCAAGAAATGTGCATCTCTTAAGTCTTAAGTCGAGGCGCCAGAAATGTTATTCATAAACTTCAAATTACTGATAAGACTTCAACAAGTACAGTTATTAAAAAAAAAGTAAAATAGATAAACATTGATGTGTTTCCTGAATAAACAGTGATGCATTTCCTGGGGCACAGCAACATTGTACAAGTTTGAAACAGATACAAGTCTATCTTCTCACTGATGCAGGAAATGTCCAATACAAGCATGACCTGTCAATGATTATTTTGAAATTATGCTTAAAATTTTGGTATAAGCCACATGCTGTAGGTTAAAAGATTAATGCAACATGTGAAATAATCATTCCTGTAGGTTATATGATGGTTTACAATTATGTACTAGCACTATTTAGGATTTTCCTGTATATATTCTTAATTGTAAAAGTTGTGCGCATGCCGAGAGAACAGCAAAATAATTTACCATTTTGGTTTCTTAATATTTTCAGTATGTTTTCATTAGCTTCTGTGAGAAAATTATGATAAGGCAAACTATGTTGGCAGTCCTGCTTCATAAAGGTATACACCTGACCATCACTATAGTAGGTAAAACAAAGCCGTCAAGGGAAAATGGAAATACTTGAAACCTACTGATCATCCCATAATATAAAAATATGTACTTGATTATCTACAGGGCATTTTATAACAGCACTACTATAGTAAGCAAAAGATTACTTACTGTATTATGTTCAGCATCAAATGTTTATGTCGAGGTCAGATAAAGCTTGCTAGAAGCTAAGACTATGCATGTTTATAAACCATGCTCAAGTATGTCAAAATGCTCAGTAAATCTAATACATAATATGTTCATCCTGCAACGAGTGTCCATATTTCAGTTACTTATTACCAATATGCATAGACATATAACTTTTACTGTGACTGCAGTGCTGGAAAGGGTATAAAATACAGTTGCACTGCATGCAATTTCTATGTAATATGGTTTGCAATTACTGTTAATAACATGCCTCTCAAATGTCCCTGCTTTGTGTCATATTTTTGCCCTCCTTCTCGTGGATTTATTTTACTTCTTTTTCTGGTGAGTCACTGAGGATTGCAGTCAGTCTCTGATGTCAGACATTGTTGTTTAGTACTTCTGATTGTTCAGGCAGTGAAAAGAACTGTTGTTCTTTTTTGTGTTGTTTTTTAAATGAATTGGGGTATTTAAAAAGTGACCCTGATTTTGACCATTGTTCCTCCCATTGTTTTTGACTTTCTCCAAAATTGTTGATCAAAGAGGTTAAGAGGTATGCCTAAAACCACAGGGATGCCACTAGAGTTCACTAATAAACAAATTATTGCATTTCATTGTTATAACGTTTTGCCCTACATTGCTGCCATCATAAAACACTTTTCTGAATGACTTGTTTATCAGAAATTTAAACCATTACTTAAAATATATACACATTTCAATAGATAAAGTTACAATAGCTACAAGTTGCACAAACTAAAATCAATACATAATCCAAGAGCTGTTGTCATTGACTGAGAATGCACACTGTAAGCTATACTAACCATGCTGTCTGAGAAAGGCACATTTTTTTTCTTAAATTAAGTATTCATATCATTAAACAGTTGTTCGAAGGGGCTGGGGCCAGTTCATAAAAATATTTTTCACAAGTAAATAAAGCAAAATGAGTTTTAATTAATGTAATGGTCTCATGTTTCTCAGAATGTAAAACATTGATTTACAAGGGAGGACAAAACTTTGTAGATTACACTGTTTAATAAGAAGCTTACCCTTGCTGAAATAAGTAGTCATTTTTTACTTTGAATAGTAGTACAGTAATTTATTCAGAGCTTCCCTGTGCTTGGTTTGGACACCTATAACTACAAGACCTTGATTTGCATCTAAAACCATTTGTGGACCTATAAAGCCGATAGCAATATTATTTTTTTTCACTTGCTCTAACCATCTCAGTGCTATTTAACAACACTATGTGCATTTATTGATTTGGTTTAATTTCTCAGCCTGTACTTGTTAAAAAAATACCATCTGTTTGTTACTGTACAGCTTTTAGGTTATTTTACCAGTATTCTGATATTTCCTAACCTCCTTTGATGCCACAAAAGTTATTCCAAGTTTGCTTTGTTCTCCTGAATTTGCTAAAATATTTCTGCATCTTGCCATATTCTTCTGTGTTTATAGAAGTTTGTGAATATGCTTACAAAGAATCCTGATACTGCAGGAGTTCTGCCTTTTGCTGTAAAGCATCTGTTACTGCACTTGAGCTCAAAACCAGTTTGTTTTATGTCACAACAGTTTTATTCCACACTCTGTTTGGAGCAGAGGACTAATCCAATGCACCTGAGTTGGGAACTGCTGTTGGAAGGCTTATTGTGTTTTTATCTAATGGCTTAACTGCAAAAGTCTTTCATCCTACTGGTATAAAACCCTTACATTTTTGTGAGACTGTACTCATTTGTTCAGAGATTTCTTGTGCCTCACTTAAACGCCTGTGACTACAAGACCCTGGTTTGCATCTAAATTGAGCTGTCAACCTACAAACCATTTTGTTTTGTATCTGCTCTAACTATCTCAATGCTATTTAACAGTTCTGTGCTGCATTTATTGATTTGGTTAAATGTATCACTTCTTTTTAGCCTACACTTGTTACTGAAACTGCTACTCTACTGCTTTTAGGTTGTTTTACCAGTATTCTGATAGTTCCTAACCTCTTCTGATACTGCAAATCTGTTCATAGGTTCATAGCTTCATAGGTAGGTATTACGCTGTCTGCCCAAGGGCATTTATAAGCCTAGTAAGAGTGTGTCAGCTTTCACCGCCCCATTGATTAATTAACTGAGCCTCTGTCAAGAAGAGCCAATGAAGTGATCCCAGGGGTGTATTTTCTGTTACCCATCCACTCGTCAAGGTTTCTCTTGAAGAGTGTTAGTGAAGAGCTCTGCCTAATGTAGTTAGGAATTTTGTTCCAAAGCATGGGGAGTCTCTGTGACAGGAATCTATCCCTCCGGCATGTTCTATTTATTGTTATGGCGAGGTTTTGCTCACTAGAACAAGTGGTTCGCAGTGACTTGGATTTCTATAGGTGGAGCATGTCCATCGATTCTGAGTTGGACATGGCTTTGTAAATCAGGCAGAGATCACCGCTGAGTAAGTAATATGCCATTGAGTACAGCCAGAGTTTTTCCAGTCAGGCTGCATAGGACATATGTCTGAGGCCAGTAATCCTCTTGGTGAGGTACTTTTGTGGTCTTTCCAGCTGTTGGAAGTGTCTTGTGAGGTACATCCCAAATGGGGCATTGTACTCTATGATTGGTCTGATGAGTGACGAGTAGAGGGGCACTATAAACTCTTTATTTCTAGATGTGAACCCTTTAGTAATTAGATGGGCTACATAGAAGGATTTCCTAACTACTTTGGCAATATGATTGTCAAAGGAGAGATTACTATCTACCTGGGTCGCCAGATCTCTTATTACCTCTTCTGTATTAAGGGGGCTGCCACCTATGTGGTAATTCATGGGTATTTTGTTTTTCCCAAATGGGATGACTATGCATTTTTGGCATTTAGCTTGAGACCATGACTTTGACACCAGGTGTCTGTCTCAGTAAGGCCCTTTTGGAGAATGTCCTTGTCAGCCGGAGAGTCAATTATGGCTCCCAGTTTGCAGTCATCGGCGAACTTGGTTAGCCATAGTCCTCCTGTGTTTGCCTGTACTTCTGAGAAGTATATGCCGAACAGTAGCTTTTTTGAGTTGTTCTGAGTTGGACAAAGTTTTCCTGAGTTTGCCAAATATTTCTAAGTTTTGCAAAGTTTTTCTGTGTTTTTAAAAGTTTGTGAACTTATTTCCAAGGATTGCTGATACTGGAGGAGTTCTGCATGTTGTTGTTTATTACTAAACACTCTCACTTAGACATTTAAGTGACTCTTTTCTACTTCTTCCCACCTACTAAGGATCTGGTATAATGAATCAGTGCTTCCCTGTCATATCTGTTTATTTCCTGGTGGATATGGGCATCCTGAGGCAGTGTAGTAATAGCCTCATATTCACTGACAAACATTTAATTTTAGGACAGACAAACAGTGTATGCGAGATGTAGATTTACAATATAATGTCAGTAGAGGCAAAGCTCTCACATACACACAAAAAAATGCAAATCAGGTTGTCAACATTACACCCAAAACACTCACCACCAACACTAAGGAACAAATGTTTAGACCCACATATGTGGAAGTACTCGCATGTAATCTACCCAAACCCCCAAGAGCTCCGAAAAGCATCTCTCAGTGGCCCCACACACACTCAAAAAAGACAACACCTTACACAACACATAAGTCTGAAAATCATAGTAGCAGATTTTACAAGCCCATAAGACAATACACCACACAATGAAATATTCACGTTATTGGGGATTCCATTGTAAGACATACTGATGCCCCCTTAACAGGCTAAAAAGGAGAAGATCACAGTGAGCTGTCTGGAGCCAGGATATGCCAGGTCACACACGTACTTAGGTCTTTAAACCACAAGTACCAGTATGACATGGTCATAGTCCATGAAGGCATAAATGACCTTAGACTTACCTCATTGGACTATATGAAGAGAGACATAACAGAGCTCTCTGAATATGTGTCCCAGGTGGGGATGAATCTAGCCTTGAGTAGTATTGTACCTTCACCAATGGTGATGCCACAATACCAGCAAAAAATGACTGACTTCAACAACTGGCTTAGTTTCTAGTGTCACAACAACAGGATCCAATATCTTCCAGCCTGGGGAGACAAGGTTGACAAGCCATGAAGCTTTGCCAGAGATGGTTTGCATGTCTCACCACTTGGCTTCCGGATACCAGCAAAAATGTACCTATCCCCATAGTGCCATTTTAGGCTGCGTCAAGTTGTTAAACCCTCCAACATAACAAAAATCACACACATCTACCTGAAGGTACTGCTGCGCATTGCTAGGCATTTAGTTAAAAAACTGCATTCCCTCGAAGCACTCTTTACCCTGGAGAACACAGGCATATGTATAGTCACAGAAACATGGTTCAAAACAAGGGAAAGTGTCCCACCTATCAAAGGCAGCAATGCCTTTCATACATTTAAATCCTCCTCAGCTCAGGATAAAAAAGGGAAAAGGTATCTCAGTGTTTATAAAGGACACTGATAGACTGGTCCAACAACATGACTCACTTGAGCTGCTCCATGCCCAGCTAGCCATAATTACAACTCCTATCATATCCTTGCTAGCTACAGAACCTTTAACATGAGTCTGGAAAGCCACACATCTTACCTAAACCAAATGGAATCTTTCAACATTGAGTCTAACACTATATTTATAAGTGACTTCAACTACCCCTTCATAAACTTGGAGATTATATGGCCCATAAGTCACTTGCTGAGAGGTTTTTGGACTTCATCAATGCAAACACCCTGGAGCAACTAGTTACTTATCCAACTAGAGGAATAAACATCCTAGACCTAGTACTCATGAACATGGGGGGATGCTGCTCCCTCCCATGCATTAACTCCTCCCTGGTAAAATCTTAGCACAAAATGATCTCCTTTAGTATTAAAATGAACCTAGAACTCCCATCAAACTCCACACCTGTCAAGAACTTTGCTAAGGCCAATTACCTCAAACTAAGCAACATCTTAATAAACTTCCAAGCTGCTCCAAACCAGGATGACGCTGAGGCCAACTCTGACATGCACACAAAGCACTGTACAACCACATTCATAGCTACATAGAGTAGGCAATACTTATCCAAGTCAAACCTATGATTACTGGCAAAACAAACAACCCTGGTGGACCCTTAGCATAAATAGGCTATTCAGCAAAATGAAAAAAATCCTCTCCAAAGCAAAGAAGGAACAGACAAAATGATGCAAAAAGACACTCAGCAGTCTAAACAAACAAATTAGAGAGCTGGTCAAATCTGCTAAAGCAAGCTATGAGGCAAAGATAGCTTCCCAGGTGAAGGATAACCATAAGGCTTTTTTTTTCATTATGTCCGTAATCTCGAGGGAAATGCTCAGCAATGTGCCTAATCAGTCATGAATGGCAACACTTACACCCATCCTGAAACTACAGCAAACCTGCTGGCTGACAAGTTCAGTTCAAATTTCTCCCTCCATCACCTCCTATCACACCAAAAGAAATACCCGCAACCATCCCCCTACCAGTCATTATTAGGCAACAGGTCCTAACTGCACTCATTAAAGCCAAAACAGCCTCCATAGGTGTGAACAACATTCCAGGATATTTTTTAAATAGCTTAAAATAGAATCTATCAGGGCCACAAAACCCCTCTTTAACCACAGCTTCTGTTTGGGCTTTGTCCCAGAGGAATGGAGGTATGCAACTGTTATTCTCTGTAGATGGGGGACCCATTAGCTGACCCAAAGAACTACAGACCCATAAGCTTTTCCAGTCTTATCTTCAAGACCATTGAGAAAATTATAATGGACCTGATCAATAATGGCATAGGAAATCTCTAAACGCTGGACCAAATGGCTTGTCAAAGGGAAGTCTTGCCTGCTCAATCTAGTAGACTTCTTTGTCAAAGCCACCAGGGCTATGGATGAGGGTAAAATGGTACACACTTCTTATCTAGTCCTGGCCAAAGTTTTTGACATAATTCCCCACTCAGGGATCATAGATAAACTTACTGAGTTAGGCATAAACCCCTACATTGTCAGATGGATATCAAGCTGGTTTACTGACAGGGCAAATATTGTCCGGATAGGTGAATGGACCTTTGATACTGTTACTAGTGGTGTCTCACAGGGATCAGTGTTGGGATGGCTCCTGTTTGGTATATACTTCTCTGAAGTGAAGATTAATGTTGGGGACCTCTGGCTCACCAAGTTTGCCAACAACTGTAAGATGGGAGCAATCATTGAATCCCCAAACAATGCTGACATCCTACAAACAGGCCTAAAAATGGCAAATGACTGCTTTCATGGTCTGAGACGAAATGGTATAAATGCATAATCATACCTTCAGTAAATCAGACATCCCTGCAAATTACAATATTGATAGTGCACCCATAAAAGTAGACCCAGTGGTGAGAGACCTAGGAACACAGATAGATAGTAACCTAGCTGACCACCATGTAGCTATGGTAGTGAGGAAGTCCTTTTGTGTGGCTCACCTTATAAGTAAAGGCATGGCATCAAGTTCAAAGGAAGTTATAGTGCCATTGTACTCAACCCTCATCAGGCCCATAACTGAGTACAATGCCCCCTTCTGCATGTACTTAACCAGGCATTTACACCAATTGGAGTGGCCCCAGAGGTCTCTCACTAAAAAAATACAAAGTGCAAGTCACATGTCTTATGCAGACCAACTAAAGGGCCTATCCCTTAATCCATCTCATATTGTTTATTGAGAGGTGACTTATGCCTAACCTGCAAGGCATTCTCTGATCCAGCCCTAAAGAAAATGTTGCATATTTGTAAGAAACATTGTACAAGGATTACACATTCCAAGGACCTGAACCTTATTTGTGACTCCAACAGAACTTGGTGAAGAAACAGATTCATGTCTCAAAAGCTACCTCATCTCTGAAATAAAATTCCCATCTTAGTAGAGCAAAGCCCAACCCTTAGTTTCTTCAAAAAGAATTTGGATAAATGGACTGGGAACAATGAACTCACTCCTGAGGTACTACCCATGTCCCTTATGGATGGACGGAATCTGTAAAATGACTCAGGGCTCCAACACCCAAAGTCCCACTAATATTGTCATAGCCTGGATATTCCTGGCTAGGCTTGTAAAGGCTCTCGTACCATTAGCCTACTAATCACATATGAACCTATAAACCTATCAATAATGTTTATTGGGCAGTCAAAGGTTAAACAACCTTAACATGATATTTTCAGTGGTTTGAATTATCGCAGTTTTATGATCATACAGTGAGACTTGTAGAGCATATTCAATAAAATAGTATGAAACAGTTTATACAAGCACAATTGCATAAAATAAATACCACCCCATGGCCAATTTTCAATGAATCTGTCATTAGAGACATTTTCTATGAATTTATAAAGATCGTCTAAAATATATCTCAGACTGGAAATACCATACATTTTGAATCCAATGTCTCAGTTGCTGCCAAATGCAAACAGTTTCTAAGATATGTGTTTAATATTTATAATTCAGTAATATATTTCTGTTGGAAATTGCATTACCATTGCATTCCCATAAAGCTGAAACCCAGACAGAGTTGCTGCAATTAAACAAATGATGCTCAAATTTATATAAAACATGACTGATGGCATAAAGTTTAATGCATAAAGTTTGCATATGGAAAAAAAAAATTTGTGTAATAATGGATAACAAATGCAAGTTTGATAGGTCTTGCTTCAGTAAATATCTGAAATATTATAGCAATCCTATATAAAAGTTAACAACTCTGTCTGTGTGAAAGCTTTAGCAAATAATTAAGTGTTTCATTCGTAAACAGTGCATTAAAAAAAAACTACAACAGATAACCTATCAAATTGTTCCAGACCAGCTAATTCAAATATCTTCACAGAACAAATCCCTTTGAATTGTAAACAAAACTCAGTAGGTCGACCTTTAAAAGTTGTAATCTCTACCAAGAGTGGCATATCTCTCAACCTTCCATGTCCAAAATGAGGAACACTAGCCCTCATAATGTGGAACAAATGGGCAAAATGTGGAACACCTACTAATGGCTTACTAATAACTTCAACTAGGAAGGTCATAGGATGGTTAAAATATGCTGGTTTTACTTATAAAGAAGATATTTTAATGAATTAATATGATTCATTTCTATTTACAATGGATTTCACTTAAACAAATTCCTAACACTGAATGTGTGACAGTCTTTCAATGTGGAACTTTGAGGGAACTTCGAGGAACATGAAATTTTTAGGACCCCAAATGAGGTGCGTTCCTCGTAATGAGGTACACTTGAGAGGTATGAATAGTGGTGAGAAACAGTCTGCATATGTATTATACTGCATACTTTGATTTCAGGTATATATATAATACTAAGAATAATTTATACAGTAAACTGATGTTTATAGAAAATCATAGTTCTAGCATGCTAGATTTTATTAATCTACAATGAGATGCATACAGACCTATAGTTTATATAATGTAAAATTAATCTTTTGTAGTACTATGCAGTAAAGCAATTGTTTCAACTCATAATTAAAAAGAAAACATAAAGGTCTGACAGTGTTGAAAGTAATTGTAAGCTAGTGTGTAGTAGACTTCTCAAAAAATAAAATGTCTGTGTTACTAGTAAACTATTTCAGAAGCCTATATAGAAGATGCAGAACAAGTAATTGCTGCTCATTTTTATAACTGCTAACCAAACAAGCAACAACGTTAGCATGGTAAAGTAACATATAAACCCATATCTAACAAAGAAAGACAAAGTACTGTGCATGAGATTATTTTATATCTATTAAGTTATACTGTGATCTGCAAACAATAAGTTAAATTCTAAAACATTCATTGTAAAGTTCTACTATAAAACAGATAGCTGTAGCAGTTGAGAAAAATAGGGTAATATAAAACACATATGTGAGCTGTTAATATATTGCCTTTAAATAAACAGTAGTAAGTGCCTGACATATAAGAGCACACTCATATCTTAAAAGTTAAGTCCTGGGTTGTAAAATGGCATCCTGAAATTCTGTAATGTTTACAATTTAAACTGACATCAGTCATTTATTTTGCTTATATGTGCTAACTATATATGAATATGCTGAACATATAATTTAGTAAGCTACAAATGTTAACACAGTATACATAAATATATATGTGCTACATCACTATAATAAAAACTCTTTATTCTATTTAAATACACAGTATGTTGTTTCACTCAGGACCTTCACAAACAACAAATGTAGTATTCAAAAAAAAAAGGAAAGCTGTTCTGATGATGCATTGTTAGTCTGTTGGTTTCTATTAACTTTTTGCAAGTTTCTTTCTCTCCTTGAGATCTGATAACCTAATAAATGACAGTCTGTTGAGCTAAACAGCAATGGAGAAGGCTGGTGTTTCTGCATTCATTATTGAATATTATACCTCAGTAAAAGAATATTTGTCAATATAAAGCTAAACATGGTCAAACAGTACGAGTACATATAAAAATGAAGAAGGACTCTGATTTATTCTCTATTCTAGGTGCTGTTTGGTTTCTTAACAAAATAACAGTGTATGACTACTTATTTTATAATAATGGCACTAATAAAAATGTATATGCATTATTTATATATTAGTGGCCAGAAGGAGTTGAGGCTAGTAGTAAAACAATGCAGTGTTGCATGTCAGAGGGATAAAATCTGATACCAAAATTGTGTTTATCTGTATTTATGCTTGCATTACAAGATAGTCAATGTTTTCCTGTTATGACAGTGCTGTTTATTAATTCTTCAAAATGAATTTTAAGCTCTGATAGTATCTGGCATTATTTTATTTTATTTTACATTTGTTGACCAGGATAGTCCGACTGGATGCATGTCCATTTGTAGCGGAGGCCCGCGAAGAAAAGCTCTAAGGGTAAGCAGATACAGCATTACATAATACCAGCATTACATATTACAAACAGACTATTTACAGTGATTACATAAGTAAGCAAGTTAAACAAGTTCCACAGGTTAGAGTTAATCCTGAGCATAAGTCAGGATTAAATAAAATTACACAGTACACTGGTTAACAGATTTTTACACATTCTAGAGAGAGTTAGCCAGGCTTGATACATTGACATAGCCAGTTAAGTGCCAAATGTTGTTTGAGTCTAGTTTTAAATTGACCTAAGGTGGAAAGTAAGGTAATATCAGCTGGAAGAGAGTTCCAGGGTCTACTTACAGAGTTTGCAAAGAGAGAGTCACCGGCTGTGTTATTAATTTTGCTAGTCTGAATTAGTAGTTTGTTAGAGGATTGAAGCGGTCTAGGATTGTTATAGGGGGTGATAATATTTTTAAGTGCAGGAGTATTGTCTGGATTATAGAGGATTTTATAGGCCATAATCAATTGGTTATATTGGATTAGGCTGGGTAGTCCAAGCCACCCAAGCTGATTTAGATTGATGCAATGATGTATCCTAAAAGGCAGTCCAGTGGCAAACCTGGCAATGTGATTGTAGCAAATTGAGAGTTTGTTAAGGACAGTCTTGTTTAAATTCGAGAGTAGAGGGGATGCACACAGAAGGGTTGAAAGAAGGTGAGAGCGAGCTATGGCAATTTTAGCTGGAGTGGTTAGGAAGGCTTTTTTTCTGTAAAATGACCCTAGTTTTTTATTGATGGTTTTGATAGTTTGGTTAACATGTAGGTCGAATTTTAGATTATTATCTATGATAACACCTAATAGTTTTGTAGAGGGGTGTGAGGAGATTATTGTGCCATCATTTGAATTTATGGTAAAGGTGAAAGCGGTAGACCTACGTGTTGGTGAAAATAACAGCATTTTAGTTTTTTTGGGATTTAGGATCAGACGATGTTCAGAAAGCCAGTTTTCTATTGTATTAAAGGTGGTCTGGGTAGCTGACTATAACTCTGCTGGAGATGTGGCTGAGCAAATCAGAGTAGAGTCATCAGCATATTGGATACAGCTGACTTTTGGGAGGACAGTATAAAGGTCGTTAATGAAGATGGAGAACAGCAAGGGCCCTAGTATAGAACCTTGTGGTACTCCAAGGGTGTTAGGTAGAAGATTAGAGAGTTTGTTCTGCCAGAGGACAGCCTGCTGTTGACCATTCAGGTAGGATTGAAACCATTGAAGGGCTCTAGTATCTATACAGAATGTTTGCAGGGTGTGGATTACAAGTTGGTGATCAACCATAATGAATGCCTTTGAAAGATCCAAGAAGAGGGCTGAGGATATATAATTATAGTTGTGATTATGGTTTATGGTGTTGGTAAAGGCTAGGAGGGCTGAAGTAGTGCTGTGATGAGGATGGAAGCCATGCTGAGTGTCTGCCATAAGATGATTCTGGATTAGGTGGTGCATGAGTTGTCTCTGAATACATTTTTCCATAATCTTTGCAAGTGGAGAGAGTATAGCTATTGGCCTATAATTAGAGAATTCAGTAGAGTTGCCTCCTTTGTGAAGTGGGATTACATAGGATATTTTCCAGATAGTGGGAATTTTAGCTTCTACTATGGTTCAATTGATTAATATTGAGACGGGGTAAGCACTAGCATCAGCTGATTTTTGTAGGTACCCGGCAGGGAGTTGATCAGCAGAAAGTGTAGTGGGTTTTAATTTTTTGATCAAGGTACAGATAAGCGAATTGGCAACTGGTTGGAAGCTGAACGTGAGTAGGTTTCTTGGGGTGGTACTTTCAGGACCAGGGGAGCTAGGAGGTAGTTGGCTAGCTAGGGCTTGAATTGTCTCAGTAAAGAATCAGTTAAAACTGTCAGAAACATCTTCAGGGGTTTTATCAATAGTAGCAGCAGGGATTGAGGTTGAAGTTTGTCCAGGATGTAGTAGATTATTTAAACCTGCCTAAAACTTCTGAGGGCTATTTTGATTTACTGTCTGTAAATTACTGTAGTATTGTTTTTTGTCTTGTAAAATGGATTTTTTAGTTTCGTTCCTGGATTGCCTGTATTTAATGTGATCTTGGGGGTCTTTAGAAGAATGCCATAAAGCCCATGCTTTGTTTCTAAGGGTAATTTTGAGTTTAGACTCTTTAGAAAGCCATGGCACAGTTTTTGCCTTTGTTTTCTTTCAACGAACAGGTGCATGCAAATCAAGGATCTCAAGGAATTTGTTGTTAAAGAATGCTACTGCTTCCTCTAAGGGGAGGTGTTTTAGAATAGCCCAATTACGTGAGTTTAGTTCTTGTTGGAATTTGGCAGGGTCAAATTTTTTTATTGTTTCTAACCTTTCTGAGTAAGGGTTGTTGGGAATTAATGGCTTTGTGCTTAATTACATATGTGAGAAGATGATCGTTTAGACACTAGGGAGGGTACCAGAGGTATACAGTTGGGGGTGACTATTTATGAGTACCCAGTCAAGTATGCTTTCTTTTTGGTTGGGTTTACCTATCCTGGTAGGAGTGGATATGATTTGTGTAAATGCATGCAGGTTAATATGGGTGGTTGGGGATTCTGAGGAACAGGTGCCCCAGTCTATGTTAAAGTCTCCAAGTAGTAGGGTTTCTTGGGGGTAGTGACATGATAGCCAGTGCAGGATATCTTCGAGTGTAGATATATTGTTACTTGGGGGAATGTACATACAGATGATATTAATGCATTTATTTTTATTAAGTTGCAATTTGGTGGCAAGAATCTCTTGAGTTATTAATCTGAGGTGGTTGTATTACATCTATGGTGACATTCAACTCAGATTTATAGAGTACAGCTACCCCACCCCCCTTCCTGGAAGCACAATCCAGCCTGTGTATGTTGTACTCAGGTGGTAACACTTCATTGTCTGTAGGTTAGGTTTTAACCAGGTTTCAGATAAACAGAGAATCTCAGGGGAGTGGACATCCAGAAGTGCATGCAATTCATGTACCTTGTTATTAATGCTTCTAATATTGAGATGACAGGCTAGGAGAGAGTTAGTTGGCCTATTAATTGTAGGTTTGTAGCTTAGATTGCAAGTAGAGGGGGTATGTGTATCTGAAGTGGGTGGGCCAGGGTTGGGGTGAATATCACCACTAAGTATTAGGTTAAGTCTATACTTGGTGATGAACTTCGGGAATTTGTTTATTAGTTTGTGGTAGTGTTTGGATCTAGAGTTGATGTGCCTGGGGTTGAGATATTGATAGACTGAACAAGATGTTGGATAGGACCTGGTACTGTAAGTATAGTTGAAGGTGGGAGGATTTTGATAGTATGGCCTTTCGGGACCTGAAATCCTGTGAGAAACTGGTTTTCATACAATTATACATATGCACCTCATGTGGCAAATGTTCATGTGTCTGGAAAAACATCCTTAATTAAACACGCGGTAAAACTGAAAACACTTCACAGTAATATGTTTTAATGTACAGAACCACTATACTGACTTATACATCAAATGTCAAGATAAAAAATATTGCCACTAAAAAGTATAGTAAAATTCCATATATGAGTGTTTCTTGAATCTACCAAAGAAATTTACATGGTAGTTTGTGTATTATGGTAAAAGAGAGGTACGTTAAAATCAAAAGTAGAGACAACTCATCTAAAAAAAAATGTAAAAATAGCATTGCATTATGGGTATGTTTCCACTTCCTGGTTGACAGTCTGTCTATGCAGAGCCTGTTACAGTAAATATCACTGTTTTCTGTGCTTTGTTAGTGAAGCAGCATATTTCAGTAAAAATATAAAAAAAGAAATAGCACTTTGATCAGAAAAAAGTATTATGGCAAGTAAATAAAAAGGTTTATGTGCACTGTTTAAATCATTGCTGAAGTTCTGAATGAACACACATAACTGTAAATTAGTCCCAACATTATTAATGACACATCTATCACAGTCATGTTTAAATGTTTCCTAAGCATAATGTCACATAATCATCAGCTTCAGATAAGCTAAAGAAGATGTATTATATTCCTTGTGGTATTTTCTGGGAAAAAAAAAATATATATATATATATATATATATATATATATATATATATATATATATATGTACATACACACATACATATCTGTATGTGTGTGTGTGTGTGTGTGTGTATATATATATATATATATATATATATATATATATATATATATATATATATATATATATATATATATATATATATATATATATATATATATATATATATATATATATATATATTTAAATATATATATATATATATATATATATTATATAATCCAACCTTTAAAGTTCTAACTTTGTAGTAGTGTCCATCTTTGCTTCTGAGGAGATATGGACAGTTCCAGATTTAATACTCTTTGACTTTCTCACGTGAGGAGAGATCAGTGACCATGGGGCCAGGGAAAAAAAGACTTCTGGATTTTCTTTTTCTTTTTCCAGCATGCGAGATTCCTGTCAGCATTTTTCTTCCTGAGACATGAATTGAACCTGTAGCTCTTTGGGAGAGGGAGCTATTTACCTGCCTGAGGGGTGTACCTCTCAGATATATAGTTCCTGTTGCTTGATGGGTTCTGCCAATTCATTTGCCTTTATTTTTTGAGAGGTTCAGAAGACTAGTTGTGACAAGTGATCATTCAACTGTTTGTTGTAAAATCCTGCATGTGTTTAAGGCCTTCATTTTTTGAAAGAACCACTAGACTGGTTGTGGCAGTGACTGTCCTACTGTTTGCTACAAGATCCTGCCTAAGACTCTATTTAAACCTATGCGGCTTGATCAGCAAGAAATGCTAATAAAAAAAATCTCTGTTTATGCATACAATGTCGTTGTGTCCTGCATTTGCTGTCTGTGAAGTGTCCCAGTGTGAAAAAAGGGGCTATTAAACTCTGCCTAACACCTGCCATGAGCTTGTTAAATGCAAAACAAAATGACTGTTGCAGATATCATTCAAATAGTCAAATTTATAGCAACTACAAGCTTAATTCCAGACTACCTAAATCCCTGTTGTAAGTAACATTTCATCATGTGCATAAAAAGACTGCTGCCATATCACTTCATACTCATATACCCCATCTAATAAACTGGCAAATAACCTGTGCATTGTAAAGGTTAAAACAGTAAACATCAAGACATAGACTTAACAGATGGCTTAGTCTTCATCTGCAAAAGAATGTTTCTTGCTGGATCTGCACTCCCAGGTGGTCATAAAGTGATATGCAGAGAGATGTGTTTGTTGCTTGCCTGCTTCCTTCCACATCCTGTTAAATGTGATGTGACACAAGCCTTCAGAATCAGCACATTTCAATGTTAAGCATGAAAACAAATGCTCCTAAATTCAGACATGCAAAAAAGTATTCCTTTTGAAAATCATATATGTCAGAAAGTTCCAGCACACTAAAATATGACTTTTTCTTCTTTTTCACTTAACTGTCAATCTGAACATGAAGAATTGAATTGGTCTCCACACCTACTATGTAAAGCTATACTGCCAAATCAAGAGACTTGTGTCCACTGAGCATTATCACAGTTCTGCTGGTCTTAATTAGAGACTTAAAAAAGAATTTGTTCATGCCATGTCAGTTATGCTATATTGCAATAATATGTTCATCACACAATCCATCCATCCATCCAGCCATAACCTCTTTTTCCCATTTTTGCAAATGGGGTAAGCAGTTTATTATCTAAATAACTGATCTTAATAAATATGTCATTTAGATTTAAAAAAAAGACATAAAAGGAGGAATATTGTAATGGAAATGTGTTTTTCAAACCACATCACTACTTAAAAACATAATTTTATAACAGATTTGAGTGGTCAGAGTTGCATGTCCTTTGACACAGGATAAGTTGCTAAAGCTAGTTTACCAAATATTGCTTTGTGTCCTCATTATTGCTTACAGTTGTGTAACCTCAGACCTCAGACTAAATTATTTTACAACAGTTGCAGTTATATCATTTTTCTGTATGTCAGATAGCAGATCTAGATAAAATAATGTGCAGTGACGCCTGATGTTTTAATGCAGCCTTTCTAAGTATCACTAAATAAATCTATTATATAAGGCTATTTGTTTAAGATCAGCTATAAGAAGTGTAAATTTGTGATTTGCACAGTAGAACTGAAATGTGAGTTTCCTGATTTCTTTAATAAATGTACATGCTTACATATGTATTCTGTAACTTGTCTTAGATGCAAATGCAGTTTCTGCAAGGCCAAATGTGTCATCATATATTGTTTTACTAAATATGCGCTTCTAGGCTGTATCATATGTTTGTTAATTTAGATAAAGCTTATTTAAGACAAACTGTTCAAAATGTTAAGAGCATTTGATGTAAAAATAAAATGTTTGCCATTTCTTAGAAAAATTATAAATATCCAGTTAAAATTAAGGATCATTTTTGTAATAATCAGAAAATCTTAAGATAACCTGTGACAATTGACTATAAAAGGTTAAAGGTTCATACTGCTAGTTAAGCATTCTTTCAAAGTAACAAATTCTGGAATATTGCTTCCCTTTTATAAGTAGAAAAATAGAATTGTTGTTGGTTATTAGAAAAATAAAAATGCCATCTGCTTGTCTTATCATGTCAGAGAGTTATTTCTTAACATTATTATTTCCACATTATCAGTTTTATCATACATGGAACATCAGTTAGCTCCTTAATAGTTTACTCTTCCCTGTGATATCGGCTGTCTAGCAACTATACTTCAATTATCCAGTTGAAATAGAATTTTATATGTGAATCCTCAACAAAGGTTTTAAACATTCTAGGATTCATCCAAGCATCCTTTCCATACCAGTTACCAGTAACATACAGTTCCAATCAAAGAAGTAAAAGATGAACAATTCACCTTGCATTCTGCGCTGCCTAAAATATTCACTCATGTATTAGGCCAAAATAAAAATTACTAAGAGAAACAGAGAGGGGTACAGTATGCATCCTAACTATGTGCCCCTTCAAAGGTTGACAACCTCCAGTACTCTACCACTTACTGCCACTGTAATAATTGTGAAGTATGTGGTTCTTTTAGCTCTCTAAAATGCCCTATCCCCATGACTTTTTACAAAACCTTGACTAAATGCACTTACTCCACAGTGCAGCGGTTTTCTGTATTTTAAAGAAGATTATTTCTGCTTTACCTTTACTATATTTTTTTCAGCAAAATCTATAATACAAAATAATAGCCTCAAGTGATCACTTACGACCCGCCTGAATGGGTTGTAAAACCTTTGGAAAGGCCTTCTCTAAGAGTGCAACAAATACTTAAAAAATCTTCAAATCAGTATTACACAAAGGAATGGAGTAAAAGACAATGAGATCCTCATGTTTCTCTTACTCTTTTGAGCCAAATGCTCAGGCTTCCAATTAATATTTGGAGCAATGTTCTAAGGTTTTCCCTTACTTTTGGAATAACTTCATGGTTAGAAGGATGTTTCATTCACTGCTTTAAATTCCCTTCATTCATAGCTATGTTCCTAACATATACTGCACTATCATTATGAATCTCCTTGACTTTTGGTAATATCTGTGGACCACTTGCCTTGCCAGTTTTTGGTAATGTATTGTATATCCCACCTCTCCCTTACCTAGCTGCTTATCAAACATCTCCACCTTTTCTTTAATAAACATATCCATTCTGTACAACATTATTAGCCTCATGATGGTCCAGATATCAATCTAAATATAAGTTTGCACAAACTAGCCAAAGCAATTTCTAATTTCCCCAAAGTTTTGTACTCTCCTCCCATTATCCAATTCTATCACCCTGACCCAAGCCTCTATCATTTGTTGTTTAACTTTCAAAATTAGCAGCTTAATTTCAAACTCCCCCCAAAACCTAGTTTATAGCTGGTCTAATTCTGCTTCCATCTGAACATCTTTTACTTCATTTATATTTTAATTGTATAACTGTCTGATTAATATTGAAATCACATTTTGTTTCCCCTACAATATCTTGATTTAATTGATGCCCGTACCTGTTGTGCTTTGCCTTTCCTTTTTTATGAACAATAATATACCTGTTGTATTTCCCCAAGGTGACTTTAAGTCTGTTTCACAAGCATATTGCATCTCAATTTTGAATCTTTATGATTCTCTTGCATTATCAGCTTAACCATAGATTTTAGACATACCATTTCTCATTTCCACTGTGACTTCCAAGGGTTAGGTTCCATCTCCATCCTCTATCTTGATCATCTCTGTGCTTACAATCCAACTTATGCATGGTCTCATATGTAATGCTTGGCAATATCAGTTCAGGCAACCTTTGCTTACAGTCCATATCTCCCTCCAAATAACTAATAACCATATTTTCCATCCTTGCCTTCAGCCTACTTTGACATGTTTTTTTAGAATTTCATGGCCCTAAAAAAATCTGTAAAGGTCTTGATACAAAATGAGATTGTAGTCGTCACCAGAAATAGCTCTGTCTCTTTGCTTCCTTTCTAATCTTTCTAAAGCTCTGTAAAAGCTCTTTAAAACTTCTCTAGCATATGAATTAGACCTATGAAATGAGCCCAATACCACCATTTTATTTTCTACTGGCCTTTTCATGAATACATATCCTTCAACCTCTCTTCTCCTCTTCTCCAAAGATACATTTTGCTTTTTTTCTGATCAGTATAACCATCCCTCTTTTCTAAATTCCTTTAACTCACTCTTGTTCGCCTACCTAATATTTCTTTTTTCCAGACTACTTACATCTTTCCTTCTTAGTTTTGTTTCCTGCAATACAATTGGCACTTTCTGTCTACCCCATCTCTGTAGTATCCTGGCTGTCTTAAATGGGTGAGTATAACTGCCAAAGTTATTTAATGTCAGACTTTAACCTCAACCTTCTTTTCCTCTCCCCAGGCTCACATGATCTGTTTGTCATTAGGAGATTATCCTGGAGTGGAGAACTGAGGATGATGGGCATCAACAAGGACACCAATGCCTCACCTCTTACCAGAATCAAACCTTACTGTGTACTCTGGTACATACCTTTGCATAGATAAGCTCCTCTAGTATACCTCCTTCCCACTTACACTAAATAAAGATCCCCATCTTACCTAAAGACCCCTGCTGCATTTAGCTCGCACCCATCTTGTAGACATAATAACATTGCTATGCCATGAGTGCCTCTGTTTACACCACATTCCAAGTCTGGTATTTGTCTTTCACTACTCCCACATCTTTATACTCCAGGACTGCTTTCTCACCACATAGCCAAGGCCAACCAGCTTTATTTGCAATTCCAATCAGTACCATAACAGTGGTTTATCAGTCTTCTGCCAGATTTTCTGTACGAATAGAACTTTTACCAATGATGCCACAACAACAGCCTATTACACAGATCCTTACCTTACTTATTGGAGCAATTCTTCTCTGCCTTATTTTGCCTTGTAGCTTACTTACTCCTGCAACTTACTACAAAATATATGTCAGTCACCACTAATACTTCCTCTATACCAATATTTAATACTTCTGTTATACACTGTAATCTAGTAATTAATACCATAATAATAATAAATTACTCCTAGCCCCTTCATTAGTAACAGCCACTGATGCCATCATTTTGCAGCAGTACAATCATCTCCCATATCATATATATTCCCCACTTTGTTGCCCATTAACAGTAAATATGTGACATTCCCCTTTTGATCATTTTCCATCTGTTCATTCTTAGCCAGCACCCCATCATTTTCTAGACTCAAGGTAACTCTTCCTGCTTTTTTTCAGGGAGCAACAGGCTAGTCATATCATGGGTGAATCTGTGGATACCAATCTAGTTGTGGGCACTGCTTAATCTGGAGTGGAAGCTTTTTCAAGAGAAGGAGTAAGCAATACATGACAAGTCTGCTGCTTCTCAACAGTGTTTCGTTTATTTGCTGAAGTAGATTTAGTGTCTTGGTTCTAATGTCTGTGGGACTGTTTGATTTGTGAAGATAAAATAGGTCTTGGACTGCTGGATTCCTAATGGCCCAAAAGACAAAGTATAAATTACTCCTAAAGAGTCTATAGGACACTGAACAAAGGGATGATGCTTCCAGGCTCTCCTGGTAGCTCTTCTGTTTTAATTCTGTGAACGTTATAGTTAGGAACCTCTGTGGTCTTTCCACTTGCTTGATATACCTAATAATATACATCCCAAAAGGGGCATTCTGTCCAATAATATAAATGATCAATGTGTAATACAAAAGGATAAGAACTTCTCTAAATCTAGATCAAATATATTTTGCAATCAGCTGCACCAGTTAAAATGATTTCCTAACCACTGTTGCAATGTGATGGTCAAAGACAAGGGAAATATCTACCCATGTTACAAGAACATTTTAAAGTGGGATGTCATCTATACTATAAGATGGATGAAGGGATTGTTTACCAAATGTGACAATATTGTACGTTTTAGCATTTAGTTTTAACCCATTTTTGAGCACCAGTTTTAAAAGAGAGGAACTTGGTAAACTTTTCAGTTTCTGCAAACTTTGTTAGTAAGAGATCTCCATTAGTAATTTGGAAATCTTTCAAGGACATGTTAAAGAATAGAGGTCTCTCTCTGTTTTTTGATCTGTGACACAACCATGGCAGCTATGATGTAATATTTGTGGCTGGCTGCAGGTCAGCTACTGGCTGTTCTACTTTGCTCAACTTTCATTTAGCTTGAATGTAGAGCTATTTGACTGAATCTATAACCCTGCACAAATCTCTTGAGATTTATTACAAGACTCTGCACTGAACTGATCTGAGCACAGCTATCCAGGAGGAAACAACACAGCTATCCAGGAGGAAATGTAAACATCTCTAAGGTTTTACTGACCCAAAGGGTGTACTGATGTGGATATCAGGACTGGTGTTTCACAAGGTTGGAAAGGGGGGAAGACTAGAAAGTTAGAAATGAGGGAGAGAGAAGAAGAGAGACACACAGAATGAATGCATAAAGAGTGTTGTACTAGAAGAAGTGGGAAAGGAGGGGCACTATATTTTTTGTGGGGGACAGACCCTCCATTTTTTATTTTTTTATAACAAGGGAGTTGAGGAATGAGTAAACATAAAAGATAGACAAGACAGACAAACAGAAACACTATGGTGGGCTGACATTGGTTGGCAACAAAATATACAGATGGTAGACAATCACAAAAGCGGAGGGTGAGGAGTGTGATGTACAGGTAAGACCCCAGTCAGAAGTACCTCAATTATCATCTTTTGGACCATGAGAAGGGGACCATAAAGGTGTGTGGATGGAGGCCTGTTGTGCCTTGATGTTTAGAAATGACTGGCTCAGCAAGTCTTGCATACACTGAAGGAGACCTTCAAAGGGTCACATGAAATTCTTCACCATCCACTCAACAGCTGCCTGAACTAGCCACAGATGTTTTTGGTGTTTGTAGTTTATGAGGCTGCAGTGGACTGGGGCAAAAAAGAGAGAGAGCAAAAAATATATATAGAGAGAGAGCATGATTGAAACAAGAAAGATTAATAAATGTTTTGAACACAGCAGTTTATTTAACAAAAGGTTAAGTTAGTAAGTTAGTAAGGTTAACTAGAGGTAGCAACATCCTTGTCCTGGTCATTACTAACATGGGCGACCGTTGCTCTACACCAATAGTCAGCTCCTCCCTGGTTAGATCCAAACACAAACTAATCACCTTGGAAATCTACATCACTCCCACCCCCCCCTGCAAAGGTAACCACTATAAAAAAACTTCTCCAAAGCTAGCTTTGGGCTCCTAAAAACAGAGGTGGCTAACTTCACAGCACCCATGCAGTTAGAGAACAGCTGTATGACTGCCAAATCATACACTAATGCCCTGTATGAACACATACACAAATGCATGGATCTTGCCATACCCAATAGAACCAAGACACTCTCCTCCAAAAAAAGGAAGCCAATCTGGTGACCCCCCTGCCATAAACAAACTCTACAACAGAAGGAGGAAACTGATGCGGAATAAGGTGAAGTCCGAAGACTTGCAAAACTCCCTTATCAGCCTCAACAAAAAGTTGAGATCCCTCAACAACTCCTCTAAAGCTAGCTATGGAAACAGAATTGCAGCAGATAGTAAAGACAACCACAAGACCTTCTATAGCTATGTAAAGAATCTCCACAGTAATACCCAGATTTGCTCTGACCTACTGCATAATGGTACCTCATATACCGAGCCAAAAGATATTGCCAATATACTAGCCGACAGATTCAGTGCCAACTGTACCCCCCCCAGGATCAATCACAATACCAGTAGATTGCCAGGCACCCAGTATTACTGCTGCACAGGTTAAAGCAGCACTGTCCAAGGCCAATAATTCAGCTTCTATGGCACCTGAAAATATCCCTGGTTGTGTTCTGCATGAACTACAGTATGAACCTGCACCTCACCTGTGTGCCCTGTTCAATCACAGCCTCACCTCAGGCTTTGTCCCTACCAAATGGTGCACTGCTACAGTCATCCCTCTCCACAAAGGAGGAGTAACTACAGACCCTGGGATCTATCGCCTCATTAGCCTGATGAGTCTGATTTGCAAACCTATGGAACGCATCATCATGGACCTAATAAACAAGGATATAGGGAATCTCCAAACTCTGGATCCCACACAGTCTGGTTTTGTGAAGGGTAGATCATGCCTGCTCAACTTTGTTGACTTCTTTGAGAAAGTCACCAAAGCTGTGGATGAAGGCAAGGTGGCTCATACAGCCTACCTTGATCTGAAAAAGGCCTTTGATACCATTCCCCACTCAGGAATTATAGAAAAACTCACCAAGCTAGGCATCAACCCCTATGTCACTGGGTGGGTTGCAAACTGGTTCACAGATAGAACCCACAGTGTGAAAGTAGCTGACTCCAAGTTAGACTGCCAACCAGTCACTAGTGGAGTCCAACAGGGGTTTAGTCCTGGGCCCTCTCCTGTTTGGTATCTACTTCTCTAAAGTCCAGGTCAACATGAAGAAACTCTGGCTGATAAGTTTGCAGATGATTGCAAGTTGGGAGCTATTATTAACTCCCCAAATTATGCTGACATCCCACAGAATGGCCTCACTGAGACCTCAGAACCATGGCCTTAAGCTCAATGCCAAAAAATGTGTCATCATCCCCTTTGGGAAAAACCTGGTTTCCATGAATTACCACATTGATGATAGTGCAGTGAACACAGAAGGTGTTATAAGAGATCTGGGAACACAAATTGACAACAGCCTCTCTTTTGATCACCCCGTTGCCACTGTGGTCAGAAAGTCCTTTTATGTGGCACATCTCATTACTAAGGGTTTTGCATCCAGGCAGAAAGAGGTCATTGTCTCCATCTACTCTTCACTCATTAGGCCAATTATCAAGAACAATGCCCCATTTGGCATGTACCTCACTAGACACCTGCAGCAACTGGAGAGACCACAAAAGTACCTCACAAAAACAATACTAGGCCTTAAACACTTGTCCTATATTGACAGACTAAAAAAACTCCAACTATTCTCTGTCTCATATCGCCTACTTAGAGACGATCTCTGCTTGACTTACAAAGCCATGTCTGACCCAGCTCTTTTAGAAATCCTACATCTAAAGAAATCCCAATCCTTCCACACCACATGCTCCAGAGACCTCAACCTCATTACCACAATCAACAGAACGTACTGGAAGGACAGGTTCATAACCCAGAGACTGCCCATACTATGGAATAAACTTCCCATACATGGCAAGCAGAGCACCTCACTGACCCTCTTCAAGAGATCTTGATGAGTGGATGGGAAATAAAAAATTCACTCCAGGGATAACTCCAGTGGCTGTACTCAACAGAGGCACTGGGAACTATTGTTGGGTGGCACAATGCCAGGGTAATCCTATGGTTAGACTTGTAAAGGCCCCAGGGCCATTAGCCTAGTACACACCTATGAACCTATGAAAACAGATAAACATTTATTTACTTAATTCGGAATCTGTTACTAAGTACTGCCTATATACTGTCATCTTACTACAGATTGCATTCTGAGAAAAGGTATTGATGGTACTTGACATTAGTGCTTCATAAGTTATGCATATGAATTGCTGTTTTGCTACTTTGTGGATTACTATAACACCCAGAGATCACTGATGACTGTTTTTTGGTATACTTGTATACTTCGATTTATTTCAGTGCAGTAAAGCAGTAGAACGCATTGATAGTCATTTCCATTTTTTATGTCATCCATCAGTTAGACTACAAAATACTTATTGCAGGAATGAAATAATCATTTTAAGGTTAGATATTTGTATAATATTTTTCATATGCTTGCAGTTTATGAGCACTCTGTACTAATCTCTCAGGCGCTCTCTGTTCCTGACTTCTGTTGTATTCTCCTTTTCAGCTGTGAATTTATGAAAAAAAAAGGAAATAAATAAAAGTTGTTTATGCATTTCATGTGTGCGTGTGTGTGCGTGTGTGTGTGTGCGTGTGTGTGTGCGTGTATGTGTGTGTGTGTGTGTGTGTGTGTATATGAGTGATTGATTTTTTTTTTACTTGTACCCTCTATGATAATAATTGGGCGGCGCAGTGGTGCAGCGGTTAATGCTGTCACCTCACAGCAAGAGGTTTTCTGGTTCGATTCTCGGCCGGGGTGCCTTCTGTGTGGAGTTTGCATGTTCTCCCTGCATTCGCGTGGGTTTCCTCCGGGTACTCCGGTTTCCTCCCACATTCTAAAGACATGCGTCTGGAGCATTTCTCCCCGGGCCTCCGCTGAAAACAGGATCTGTGGAACCTAGTCGGACTTTCCCGGTCAACAAATGTTAAAAAATAAAAAAAAAAAAATTAAACATTTCTTAACTGATGTGAAAGCATTTCCATTTCATGCACAGCTCATGTACTGAAGCACTGCACTACACTGTGTTTTCCAGGAGAAATGCAGCATCTTGCTGTGTAAATTCATAACTGGGCCTTACTAGAATGTTTCTTGCAAAGTTGAGTATTTAGAAAAAATGGCAACAAGTAAATACATGCGAATCCCCAAAACGGACAGACCCCTTCACAAACCAGACACAGTCCAGAAGTAATCCAAAGGAAAACCAAGTGTTCCAGCAATATTGTGCTTTTCATTTTACAACAGCGGAACATTTTATAGCTGGAATACTTGGTTTTCCTTTGGATTACTTCTGGACTGTGCCTGGTATGTGAAAGGAATACTTGGTTTTCCTTTGGATTACTTCTGGACTGTGCCTGGTATGTGAAAGGAATACTTGGTTTTTCTTTGGATTACTTCTGGACTGTGCCTGGTATGTGAAAGGAATACTTGGTTTTCCTTTGGATTACTTCTGGACTGTGCCTGATTTGTGAAAGGAATATTTGGTTTTCCTTTGGATTACTTCTGGACTGTGCCTGGTATGTGAAAGGAATACTTGGTTTTCCTTTGGATTACTTCTGGACTTTGCCTGGTATGTGAAAGGAATGTTTGGTTTTCCTTTGGATTACTTCTGGACTGTGCCTGGTTTGTGAAAGGAATACTTGGTTTTCCTTTGGATTACTTCTGGACTGTGCCTGGTATGTGAAAGGAATGTTTGGTTTTCCTTTGGATTACTTCTGGACTGTGCCTGGTTTGTGAAAGGAATACTTGGTTTTCCTTTGGATTACTTCTGGACTGTGCCTGTTATGTGAAAGGAATGTTTGGTTTTCCTTTGGATTACTTCTGGACTGTGCCTGGTTTGTGAAAGGAATGTTTGGTTTTCCTTTGGATTACTTCTGGACTGTGCCTGATTTGTGAAAGGAATATTTGGTTTTCCTTTGGATTACTTCTGGACTGTGCCTGGTATGTGAAAGGAATGTTTGGTTTTCCTTTGGATTACTTCTGGACTGTGCCTGGTTTGTGAAAGGAATGTTTGGTTTTCCTTTGGATTACTTCATGACTGTGCCTGGTATGTGAAAGGAATACTTGGTTTTCCTTTGGATTACTTCTGGACTGTGCCTGGTTTTTGAAAGGAATACTTGGTTTTCCTTTGGATTACTTCTGGACTGTGCCTGGTATGTGAAAGGAATACTTGGTTTTCCTTTGGATTACTTCTGGACTGTGCCTGGTATGTGAAAGGAATACTTGGTTTTCCTTTGGATTACTTCTGGACTGTGCCTGGTATGTGAAAGGAATACTTGGTTTTCCTTTGGATTACTTCTGGACTGTGCCTGGATTGTGAAAGGGATACTTGGTTTTCCTTTGGATTACTTCTGGACTGTGCCTGGTATGTGAAAGGAATACTTGGTTTTCCTTTGGATTACTTCTGGACTGTGCCTGGATTGTGAAAGGGATACTTGGTTTTCCTTTGGATTACTTCTGGACTGTGCCTGGATTGTGAAAGGAATACTTGGTTTTCCTTTGGATTACTTCTGGACTGTGCCTGGTATGTGAAAGGAACACTTGGTTTTTCTTTGGATTACTTCTGGACTGTGCCTGGTTTGTGAAAGGAATACTTGGTTTTCCTTTGGATTACTTCTGGACTGTGCCTGGTATGTGAAAGGAATACTTGGTTTTCCTTTGGATTACTTCTGGACTGTGCCTGGTATGTGAAAGGAATACTTGGTTTTCCTTTGGATTACTTCTGGACTGTGCCTGGTATGTGAAAGGAATACTTGGTTTTCCTTTGGATTACTTCTAGACTGTGCCTGGTATGTGAAAGGAATACTTGGTTTTCCTTTGGATTACTTCTGGACTGTGCCTGGTATGTGAAAGGGATACTCGGTTTTCTTTTGGATTACTTCTGGACTGTGCCTGGATTGTGAAAGGGATACTCGGTTTTCTTTTGGATTACTTCTGGACTGTGCCTGGATTGTGAAAGGAATACTCGGTTTTCCTTTGGATTACTTCTGGACTGTGCCTGGTATGTGAAAGGAATACTTGGTTTTCCTTTGGATTACTTCTGGACTGTGCCTGGTATGTGAAAGGAATACTTGGTTTTCCTTTGGATTACTTCTGGACTGTGCCTGGATTGTGAAAAGGATACTTGGTTTTCCTTTGGATTACTTCTGGACTGTGCCTGGTATGTGAAAGGAATACTTGGTTTTCCTTTGGATTACTTCTGGACTGTGCCTGGATTGTGAAAGGGATACTTGGTTTTCCTTTGGATTACTTCTGGACTGTGCCTGGATTGTGAAAGGAATACTTGGTTTTCCTTTGGATTACTTCTAGACTGTGCCTGGTATGTGAAAGGAACACTTGGTTTTTCTTTGGATTACTTCTGGACTGTGCCTGGTTTGTGAAAGGAATACTTGGTTTTCCTTTGGATTACTTCTGGACTGTGCCTGGTATGTGAAAGGAATACTTGGTTTTCCTTTGGATTACTTCTGGACTGTGCCTGGTATGTGAAAGGAATACTTGGTTTTCCTTTGGATTACTTCTGGACTGTGCCTGGTATGTGAAAGGGATACTCGGTTTTCTTTTGGATTACTTCTGGACTGTGCCTGGATTGTGAAAGGGATACTTGGTTTTCCTTTGGATTACTTCTGGACTGTGCCTGGTATGTGAAAGGAATACTTGGTTTTCCTTTGGATTACTTCTGGACTGTGCCTGGATTGTGAAAGGGATACTCGGTTTTCTTTTGGATTACTTCTGGACTGTGCCTGGTATGTGAAAGGAATACTTGGTTTTCCTTTGGATTACTTCTGGACTGTGCCTGGATTGTGAAAGGGATACTCGGTTTTCTTTGGATTACTTCTGGACTGTGCCTGGTATGTGAAAGGAATACTTGGTTTTCCTTTGGATTACTTCTGGACTGTGCCTGGATTGTGAAATGAATACTTGGTTTTCCTTTGGATTACTTCTGGACTGTGCCTGGTATGTGAAAGGAATACTTGGTTTTCCTTTGGATTACTTCTGGACTGTGCCTGGATTGTGAAAGGAATACTCGGTTTCCTTTGGATTACTTCTGGACTGTGCCTGGATTGTGAAGGGGTCTATCCGTTAAAGGTTGAGTATTTGTCAGTCCTTGACAAGCTATTATTTTCCTTCCTGATTAATATGGGGGTTAACATTAACAAACTGTTACAGTGTGAATTCAACATTCCTTAGTTCATAACAGTCAGATGTATATCTGATTGGGGTAAATCTCATAACAATCACCTGTACCACAATGTCATTGCATGGGTGGGGGGAAATTAGGAATTCATCTGAATGGCAAAGCTGTTATTAATCAATTAAAGAATGGAATGAAGGGCACATTCTTGCAATGTCTGCTAACTTTACCAACAATTTCAAGTGACCAGTCTAATGTGCAGTGAAATGTTCACATCAGTGTCTGTATGTATTTATGTGAATATTTCCAGTAATTCTGTGGCATGCTAAATATTGTCAGTTCTGTCATTTTTTTTTCAGCATGATCTTATTGCAGTATGTAGTGAGAGTCGCAATTTACATAATGCAGAACAGACAACTGCTTCACAGCCCACTAGCAACATTCTGCCATAGGTGTGGTGCCTTGCTGTAGTCACCCATTTCTATGTAGAAGAAACTTCTGGAAATCACCAAAAACATTAACAGTATGCATATAGATAGTATTGCAAAATAGTTTTCACACTACAAGCTCATTTTTTCATATCAATAAGCAGTAAACTTTATGAAACAAATCAAGCATAGTGAATTTCATGTTAAACTAAGGTTTGCAAAAACATTATGGAAATTTTGCAACTATGACTCTGACATGGTGTCATCAGTAAGACTAACAGAAACCATGCATTTCAATTGTTTTATATTTTGCATTTCCACTGAGTTTCAGATATGTACATGAACATGTCACACAAAAATGCACACACACACACACACACACACACACACACATGCATGTATGTAGATAAATATATGCATATATAGCTATAGATATACATACATATATATATATATATATATATATATATATATATATATATATATATATAAATATAGATATAAATACAGATACATATATAGATACATATACAGTGTGTGTGTGTGTGTGTGTGTGTGTATGTGTGTGTGTGTGTGTGTGTGTGTGTGTGTGTGTGTGTGTGTGTGTGTGTGTGTGTGTGTGTGTGTGTAGAGTGTCTGTATTTGTGCACATATACATATTTAAATACATACACATTAACAACATAACTTTGAAGCTAGTCATGCACATGCATATTTATATTTCCTGTACCTCTAAAACCAGTTGGTCCATCCTCTGTCTCTGCAGGTCATTGTACCTTTGCCTTTACTGCTACCCAGAAAGGACAATCCCTGTCAGACATGGCAAGTAATCCCCAGCTCCTGTCAGATATCAATTTTCTTCAATAAAGAGCCATCAGTTGCATGTTCCAACTTTTGCAGGTATGTCTCCTGAAGTAGGTAGAGGAGGAGTTTGTTTCCCTTCTTTGACCAGCTCAGGGCACAACCCTGGGCTTTTCCCAATGTCATCTTTGTGAAATGACAGTGTTAGAATGAAATATGTAAGTCTGATGCAAAGGGATAAGCGGGTGTGAACCACACTCTCTGAGGTATGACATTACTATAACCAGCCCAAATATCCATATAGGGCTACTATCTATGGAAGTGATAGCAGTTTAAAGTTTTTTGCGATAACAGGACTACACCACTCACATGCATTTCCAATATTTTTCAGTCTCATTCTTTCTTTGGGTAAAATAAGTGAAAACTATCATGCACTGTAATAGCAGGACAGATGAAAATCTCTTAACCATGGACCCTCATCAATTTGACTTTGTCAAAGGAAGACCCTGCCTCTTCAACCTCATTAATTTATTTGAAAAGGTAAATGAAGCAGTGGATAGTGGTTATGCAGTGCATACAGTGTATCTATACCTGGCAATGCCTTTTGGCTGCATTCCCCATACATTCATGCATGCATTATTGACAGACTTGTAAATCTGAATATAGCCTTTTATACTGTGAGGTGGAGTTGTCTGATAAAGTCCATGTGGTTAAAGTCACAGGTGTTACTTCCAAAAGCAAAATAGTTAATTGTAGTGTATAATAGGGCTTGGCTTGGTCCCCTTCCTATTTAGCATATATTTCTCAGACGTTAAGGCCAGCACTCCCTGTCTATGTTTAACTAAATTTGCAGTTGACTTTAAATTGAGTATTATCATTATTGTTTGATATTAAACTGACTCACAATTGCTCCAGCATGGATTAAACCATGTTAATAATTGGTGAAAGGACAATGAACTCACATTAAATGTAAAAAGATGTAGCATAGTTAATTTTGGTAAACAAAACAGTTTAGCTTACCCTATAAGAGATTCCAACCAGATGCTGTTGTAAGGAATCTGGTTAATCTTGTTGATAATATATCATTTGATCATCATGTCTTCTACAGAAGTTCAAAAAGCCCATATAATTTTCAAAGGCATCTCCACTAGAACCAAAGCAGTCTTAATTCTTCATTATTCATGTCTTATCATGCTCATTATTGAATATGATAAACTATTTTGAATGTATTTGTCTAAGCATATCATGCAACTTGAAAGACCTCAGAGAGTCACAACTAAAACGATCAGTGGCCTCAAAAATCTTCATTATCAAGAGAGACTGTTAGCCCTTTCTTTGTACGCAGTCTTCTTCATGGAGATCTGTATCTAGCCTGTCAAGCTATGAAAGATCCAGCCACATTTTTTCCTCCTTCAAAGAACTAATATTACCTCAAATACCTGATTAAAAGAAATAGGGCATCAGCAGCAGATAAATAAGATATTTTGGCACAATAGATTTATATCTCAATGTAGCCATAACCTCTGGAACAAATTTACACTACATGTCAAGCAGACTAGTACCCTTGCCATCTTCCAGACAAATCTAGATAATTAAATCCTCTGTTTGTCTATCTTGTCTTGCCCTTTTTGAGGCTAGAAGGAACTTCTGAATAGGACTTTTTTGGCTAGTCTTGAAATAATCTGCAGACTGACTGCCTAGTACTTACCTATGAATATATGAATCTATCTCACTATTTTTTTTAAGTTCTGTGTTAATATGGTTTCCACAGTTTTGGTTAACATGTGGTTAGGGCTGTTAATACATGGTGAACTTTACTCCTGTGGTATTTTTTGGGTGGGGGTCATAATACTACTTATGTACAAGTACATTAATGCATCATTTATTTATTTATTTTACCTTCAGGTAGATAATGGGTAGGCAAATGTATCCTACCTAGGATTTAATCATCAACAGTCCTTGAGAAATGCAAACTGACTAAAGACATTTATAAAAACAACAATGAGCAAAAAGTAGTAGGAAAACACAGCAATTAGTGTAATTCAGTGAGATTTTTTGAACAGTAGCTTTATTTCACCAGTAAGACCTGACAGCTGATCATACTTTCAAGGATGACTTATGAATGACATAGATTGGAATGTGTAAGATACCATTTTCACTGCTGTCTGCATCTATTAAAGGGCATACTGCTGACAACTGCACTGTGAGTGGTTAGAGGAAAGGCAAGCATAACAGACATCTGATCTGAAGAAATTCATGAAATGCATTTACCTATCCATCACCACATCCTAACAGGAATCATAGGTTCATAGGTTCATAGGTAGGTTCTAGGCTATCTGCCCGAAGGCATTTATAAGCCTAGCCAGAACATGTTGGCTTTCGCCGCACCCTTATATTAGTTCCCTGTGCCTCTGTCCAGCACAGCCACTGAAGTGATCCCAGGGGTAAACTGTCTGTTTCCCATCCACTCGTCAAGGTTTCTCTTGAAGAGTGCTAGCAAGGAGCTCTGCCTAATGTAGACTGGAATCTTGTTTCAAAGCATGGGAAGTCTCTGGGACAGGAATCTATCCCTCCAGCACGTCCTGTTTATTGTTGTGGTGAGGTTTAGATCCCTAGAGCATGTGGCTTGAGGGGATAAAGTTTTCTTTTGGTGGAGCATGTCCATCAATTCTGGGTTGGATATGGCCTTGTATGTCAGGCAGAGATCACCTCTGAGTAGGCGGCATGCAACCGAGTACACCTGGAGTTTCTTCAGTCGAGCTGCATAGGGCATCTGTTTGAGGCCAGTGATCCTCTTGGTGAGGTACTTCTGTGGTCTTTCCAGCTGTTGCAGGTGTCTTGTAAGGTACATCCCAAATGGGGCATTGTACTCTATGATGGGTCTGATGAGTGATGAGTAGAGGGGCACAATGACCTCTTTTGATCTGGATGCAAACCCTTTTGTGATTAGGTGGGCCACATAGAAGGATTTTCTAACCACTTTGGCAATGTGATTATCAAAGGAGAGATTACTATCTACTTGGGTCCCCTGATCCCTTATTACGTTTTCTGTATTTAGGGAACTACCACCTATGTGGTAGTTTTTGGGTACTTTTGTTATTTCCAAAGGGAATAACTATGCACATTTTGGCATTTAGCTTGAGGCCATGATTTTGACACTAGGTATCTGTCTCAGTGAGACCCTTTTGTAGGATGTCTGTGTCAGCCAGTGAGTCAGTTATAGCCCCTAGTTTGCAGTCTTCTGTGAACTTGGTCAGCCATAGTCCTCCGGTGTTTGTCTGTACCTCTTAGAAGTATATGCCAAACAGGAGGGGTCCAAGGACTGAGCCCTGGGGAATGCCACTTGTAACCAGTTTAAAGTCAGACCTAGCTCCCGCAACTCTCACCATGTGAGTTCCGTCCGTGAGCCAGTTGGCAACCCATCTTGCAACATAGGGGTTTATGTTCAGCCTGGTAAGCTTGTCTATAATACCAGAATGGGGAATGGTGTCGAAGGCCTTTGTGAGGTCTAGGTAGGCTGTGTGTACCATCTTTCCCTCGTATATAGAATCCGGATATAGTGATCCAAGAAAAGAAGACAAAAGTAGCTTTGATCACTGAAATCGCCACACCCAGTGACTATAGTGTCTTGCATACAGAAAGACACAAAGTTATAAAATACTTGGATCTGCAGGCAAAAACAAGCACCATGTGGAAGAAAGATACCTAGACAGTTCCAATAGCAGTAGGAGCAACGGGTCTTATAAAAAATAATTTACAATCGTATTTATATATGTTACCAATTCATGTAACACCATATGAACTGCAGAAGGAGTCATTACTGGGCACATTGCGGGTGCTGTAAAGAGCACTTTTGGCTGACATCAAAGAGTGAAACAATACTAATTTCATGAACTTTAATCGTACTTTGACTTAAGAATGAGGTCCGTTCCTGTCATGGTATTAGAAACCTAAAAGACTTGGAGAAATTAAAAATGACAGAATCATTTATAGCAATACATTTCACAATTGCATTACAGGTTTATATGACAGAGACAGTACTGCCAAGACAATTAAAACCCACAACTCAGAAATAATCTTTGAGTTACTACACTTGTCTGATTTTTATTATGAACTTGCTTAAATTAAACAATAGCTTAGGTATTATACCTGCAGGTTACAAAATGCTGTAATAGCAGGGAACATGACACAGGAGAGGCAACATTAATTTGGAGGAGAGCTATGACCCTCTGGATGCTCTGAGGACATGCTGGAACTGTATTATTACTAAAGGGGGATAAACCAGGTAGAAAGCGCTAAGGAATGGAATCAAGCAGTGGTTGGCATAAATGCTATAGTGGGAAGGAATTGTAAATTGGCACAGTTTAGGAAAAGAGCAAATGACCTGGTGGTACATGCAAGGACAAAAACTAGGCAGACTGCACTTTCAAGGAGGCTCTTCCACATGCTTACCTTTAACAACAGATGATGAGTACTTTCTTTCTATAAGGGAGATGACTCTGAACCAGGTGACAATGTTACTAGAATCATCAGAAGTTGTGTGAACACTGGTACTTTCAAACCACTGCAGCAACTGCAGTGTGGAAGGTTATTGATTTTACTAGGTTATGCAAATAGGGCATGATTTATAGATAATTTAATGCAAAGTGTTTTCTCTGCAAATAGGGTGTGATTTATAGATGTTTTAATTTAAGTTAGAAGGGAAGTTTGCTTTCTCTTTAGAATTATTTCTTCATGATTATTTCCACTCCTAACTTTTCACACTTCAGTAAAGCAACTGTAACCAGTCACTCATGCTGATTTGAAATTTGAACAGGCAGCTAAAACAAGCCCTGCACAAGTAGATGAAGCATTTCTATTAGGATTTTTATGGATCTTTTCCATTACACACTTGTCACAACACACCATAGGATGAGGAAGGCAAAAGTCAAGAACAGGCTTTTATAATCTGCTGGTGGTCCCCGAGAAAAAAGATCTATCTCAGGGTCCTCAATTACCAATTCTCCAATATTGATATGATTATCTTACATTTAACTCAAAATTGTTTACGCAGTATAGGAACACTCCATCAGGTTTTGTAGTGTTTCACTGGTTAATCAAACCAACCACACTGCTATTAAGTGAAGAAGATCTGTTGAACCTCTCCCCTCAACTATGGCTTATGAGTAATGGCACTTGCCCACCACAGTTTTAACTTAATGGCTAGTTGTTTTAATTGATGGCTAATTGTATTTTTTGATTTTTTTTTTTTTGGTTTGTTATAGGTTTTCTTTCTATTATCCTACTTGATGAAGCTTTGATACAGCAGCAAAGGTATTTACTTTATTCTTACTTTTCCAGGAGTCTCACTAAAACATGAAATCTAACACTACATAGCTCATGCTAGGATGATGACACACAGATACTGAATGCCTGGAACTTTCATTTACCCCCTAAATGAGCACCCTTTTTATTGTTTTTATTCAATCCACTTTAATTTTGGATAAATTTAATATATAGATAGATAGATAACACCGGATACCCTGTAAAAACAGGCACCCTTGATTTACTGTTTATGCCGACTCTAACACATACATTTTTCCCACAAAACTACAAAAATAAAGGATTTTTCAACAGCTAGATCCCCCTTGCAAAAAGAAGTTTTAAGAAGCGCAGCAATTTTTGAAATTCACTCTTCTGTGTTTTTGGCCTTTTATCAGCTTGTTGGCACTTAGCATTTCAAGTGCCAATATTTCAATAGGGAGCCTAGTAAGAGATACAAATACCTTAGTATCCTCTGATAAGGGAAGTCAATACATTCACCCAGCTCCAGCTTGTAGGCCATTCATGTCAAATAATACCGGTACAATATTTTTAGCAATTTAGAACCAGTTTATCAGCTGCTAGTCTGCTACCTGTTGATGTGTTAATGTCTGCTTGTACCTTTGCTGCTTGTGCCAGATGCAGTCACATCATACTCCCATGTGCAGGACAGTGGCACTTACTAAAATTAAATGCCATTGTGCTACAGATGTTCCTACTGCAAACATCTTCGTCAGCTGCAACTCTACAAAATTTGTAATGCTTTTTGTGTAATACTCATACACAGCTTGATGATTATTTTATTTAGTTTACATTTGTATACCAGTGAGGTTCGACTGGGCTGGTGGCCATTTTTCAGCAGAGGCTCAGAGAGAAAAGCTCCATTACAAAAACACATGTAGACCCTCATTTGCATCTCACTATGTACTCATTAGATTATATCATTTGCTATTGATTTATTAATTTATTGCAATTTCTTAACCAAATAGATGGTCTAGTCTTTCAACCATGACCCATGCTCAAAGTTTACAGCAGTAAAGTAAACATGACTAATAAAGGCTAACAGGTAATCAATTGCAGACCAAAATTACATATGCACTAGGAAGAATATGTACAAGATTTACTAGATCATTTACAGTATTTGCAAGAGTATTCACAGGAGGATTTATTATTGCTACTTAGCATTTTCTATTATGCATTTAGGGTTGTCAGCAAGAGAACATGTACATTTTAGGTTAGCCATCATCACAAAAGCATTTACATTGAGCTTCTTCTAGAAAATGTATTTTCAGCTTTGCTTTAAAAGTATGTTGTGCTTCCTTTTATTTTATATTATTTTATTTTTTATGTTACTTCATTGTGGAGCTGATTCCTTGTTGCAGGATCCAATTTTGCAAATATTCTCTGCTTTCCTGCAGTTTTGAATTATAGTCTAACAAGGGGAAATATCATCTTCTTGAATATCTTTAAGTGTGTATATAATATACAGGGTTCTATAGTCAGTTTCAATCTTAGTGTGATTTTAAATATTAACGCACTAAGCATCATTATGTATTTGTAGCCATTTGAAACCTCTTAATAGGTCACAGTGGTAGATATGATTGTTCAATAGAAAGATAAAGTACCAACTTTTGCTTTCTGTTGTCAGATGCTTTTTGGTATTTAGTGGTAGAACTGAATGTTTAGGATGTTAAGAATAAAAGGACACAATCTTAGTTAAGAGGATATTCCTCACTGTGCCCTGGCATGTTCTGTGGGAAAGGTGCTGGAAAGTTCTGTATCACAGTGTTATTTTTTTCTAGTGATCATTGTCATCAATATCGACCTCCTTTTTCCCATGCTGCACCTGGGGTCAGGGTGGCACTAACCATCACCTAGAGCCAGAGTACATAGTGGCAAGTGGCAAGCCCTGCTGTTTGGTGCGCTAAGCAGTTAGATATGAAAGGGGGTAACTCAAACTTTAGCAATCTAAGGAGAGAGACACTAATTTTACAAGAGCATGAAAGATTGGAAGGGGGTGGACATTTAATATTCAGGGTCTATGGAATATAGCTGAAGGGGGTGACTTCCCAAAATGATAATTTTATGCTTACTGACAATAGTCAATGAAAGAAGAGAGGGAATGAAATATGTGGTCAAATTAACATAAGGGATGGGCAGTTAGACAGGGAGTTGAGTTTAAGATGATAACAACAGCAGGGTGGCATTGTGGAAGAAATTTTCAATTCAGTGTGACTCACAAGAGACTCAGTCTTGACTTGATCTCTTGTCCAGTTTAAATATGCAGGTGAAAGCAGAATACATTTAAAACAGTGTAAAGAAAATGCATCACAGTATACAAAATAGAAGAAAACAATTAAGCAATGCAAATAACAAGAAAGCAAAAACAAACTAACCTTTCCCTCACAGCAGTCAATGGCAGAGTCTGAGTGAGCTACTCAGACTTAGGCATGCTAACAGATAACTTTACATATATGTAAGTATGACCATACTCCACTGTATTCTAACTATGTGTGATATTCTAGACATACCCACAAAGTTCATGTTTCTGCAATTACACACTCTGGTGGGTCATAAGGTCATTCCTCTGCAATATTATTTTATTTACTGAATGACTTATTGATTGATTGACTGATTTATTTATTTTGCAAATCCATGCTTAAAGATGCATAGGTTGGGCTGACTTTTGTGGGTGCTTGTCTGCTATATTGCCTCTTCAGCTTGATAGGAAGTTATTTAGTGTAAATGAGGTAATTACACTCTCATTGTTTTGGTCACCAGGTAGGTGCAAGAGAGAAGTGAGCATGGGAGCTATTAAAGAGATATAGCAGAACACCAGGAAAGGGTCTAATGTAAAATGAGAGGAAAGTGTGTGGGTGTAAAGGTATATTTATACACACATACACGCAAACATATGTTATGCGTGTTTTTGTGTGTGTGTGTGTGTGTGTGTGTGTGTGTGTGTGTGTGTGTGTGTGTGTGTGTGTGTGTTTGTGTGTGTGTGTATGTGCGTGCGTGTGTGTGCGTGTGTGTGTGTGTGTGTGTGTGTGTGTGTGTGTGTGTGTGTGTGTGTGTGTGTGTGTGTGTGTGTGTATGTGTGTGTGTGTGTGTGTGTGTATGTGTGTGTATGTGTGTGCGTGTGTGTGTATGTGCACACGTGGATGTATATATCTATCTGTCTATCTATCTATAGCTTGGCTTGAAACAGTACTAGGTGGCCCAACATTTGTGAGTTTGCATTATTCAGAAGGCGATTGTGAACTATTAGACATGGCGTCTCTTTAAGTGCAACCCCTACCAAAAGTCAAAATAACCCCTCATAGACTGTCTATTTACCTTCTCCATATTTCATTCATGGCTTCAGTTATGAACAAAGCCCAGGGCCACAATCACCACCTCCCTCAATCCAGCACATTGTCATTATGCCCCCCCCCCCCCATCAACTAGAGGTGAGCAAGAATAGCCTCATAATTAATTTCTGCCACTAGGTTTTATAGGTGCCTGGACTGCATTAATGAACTCAGGCCTGTGTCAGTGTCAGGGTTTCATCCTCTACATCAGTGTAGGTTCATAGGTTCATCGGTAGGTACTTGGCTATTAGCCCTAGGACCTATATAAGCCTAGCCAAAAAGTACACCGGCTTTCGCCACCCAAGGAAATTATTTTCCTGTGCCACTGTCGAGCAGTGTCGCAGAACTGATCCCCAGGGTGAATTTCCTATCTCCCATCCAATCAGCAAGATTTATCTTGGAGTGCTAATGAGGAGCTTTGTTTGATATAGATAGGTAGTTTGTTCCAGAGTATGGGAAGTCTCTGGGACAGGAATCTATCCCTCCAGCATGTTCTGTTTATTGTGGTGACAAGGTTTAGGACCCTAGTCCCGGAGGGATTCGGATTTCTTTAAGTGGAGCATGTCCAACAGCTCTGGGTTTGACATAGCTTTTTTTGTTAGGCAGAGATCTCCCCTGATTAGATGATATGCAACAGAATAAAGTTGGAGTTTTTTGAGACAGTCTGTGTATGGCATCTGTTTGTGGCCAGTAATCCTCTTTGTGAGGTATTTCTGCGGCCTTTCCAGTTGTTGTAGATGTCTTGTGAGGTACATACCAAAAGGGGCATTGTACTCTATAATAGGTCTAATGAGTGATGAGTAGAGGGGAACAATGACCTCTTTTTCCCTGGATGAGAAACCTTTTGTGATGAGGTGTGCTACGTAGAAGGATTTCCTGACTACTGTGGCAATGTGATTATCAAAGGAGAGACTACTGTCCACCTGTCTCCCAAGGGCTCTTATCATACTTCAGTGTTAAGTAGACAACTGCCTATGTGGTAGTTCATGGGTACAGAGTTTTTACCAAAAGGGATGACAATGCACTTTTTGGCATTGAGCTTGAGGCCATGGCTTTGACACCAGACATCTGTCTCAGTGAGGCCCTTTTGTAGGATGTCCACATCGTTAGGAGTTTTGATAATATCTCCTAGTTTGCAGTCATCTGCAATCATCATTAGCCAAAGATCATCTGTGTTAGCCTGTACTTCAGAGAAGTAGATACCAAACAGGAGAGAATCCCAGGACTGAACCCTGTGGTACTCTACTTGTCACTGGTCTGAAGTTGGATTTAGAGTCTGCTACTTTCACATTGTGGTTTCTGTCAGTGAGCCAGTTGGCAACCCATCTTGTGACATAGGGATTTATACCTAGTTTAGTGAGTTTATCTATAATTCCAAGTGGGGAATGGTGTCAAAAGCCTTGGCGAGATCTAGATAGGCTGTGTGAACCATCTTACCTTCATCAACGACTTTGGTGACTGCTACAAAGAAGTCTGTCAGGTTTAGGAGACATGATCTGCCTTTTACAAACCTGAACTGGATGGGGTCCAGAGTTTGGAGATTACCAATGTCATTGGTTATAAGTTCCATGATGATATGTTCCATAGCCTTGCAAACCAGGCTCGTCAGGCTAATAGGGTGGTAGTACCCGGGGTCTGTGGTGGCTCCCCCTTTGTGGAGTGGGATAACCGTTGCTGTGCACCATTCAGTGGGTACAAAGCCTGAGGTGAGGTTATGATTGAACATGGCACTTAGGTGGGGTGCCAGTTCATTCTGTAGTTGGTGTAGAAAGCAGCCTGGGATGTTGTCAGGTCTCATGGATGCTGTGTTCTTAGCTTTTGAGAGTGAGTTTTTTACCTGTGCGGCTGTGATTACAAAAACTTTGCATTCTTCCAGTATAGAGATGGGCCCTTTAGGGGATGAGAGGGAGATAAAGTTAGCACTGAACCTATCTGCCAGGATGTTGGCAATATCAGTTGGTAATGTATATTTAGTGCCATTGTGCTGTAACACAGAGCAGATCTGAGTGTTGCCATTGAGATTCTTGACATAGCTATAGAATGTTTTGTGGCTGTCTTTAGAATCAGTGGCAATTTTGTTTTTGTAACTAGCTTTGGAGGATTTTATGAGGGATCTCAGCTTCTTAATGAGGCTGACCAGAGAGTTCCTCCAGTCCTGGAATTTTACTCTTTTTTGCAACAGTTTCTTTCTTCTGTTATAGAGTTTGTTTATGGCAGGGGACCACCAGATTGGCTTCCTTTTTTTTTGGAGGATAGCATCCTGGTTCTGTTAGGGATTGCATGATCCATGCACTCATGTAAGTTCTGATAAAGTGCATTTGTGTAGGATTCAGCAGTCGTACATTTACTGTCCGTCAGCATGGGTATCGTGAAGTTTGCCACTTCTGTCTTAAGGAGCGTAAAGTTGACTTTGGAGAAATTTTTTACGGTGGTTTCCCTAATGGGGGGTGGGGGCAGGATGTGGAAGCCTTGGGTTATTAGCTTGTAGTTGGATCTGACCAACAAGGAATTGACCTCTGGTGTGGAACACTGGTCACCCATGTTGGTAATGACCAGGTGTAGGATATTGCTGCCCCTGGTGGGGGTGTGGATAAGTTGATCCAATGCATTGGAATATATGAATTCCAGAAAACTTTGAACACAAGAGTTGGTACAGGAGTAGTTTTCCCAGTTAATGGTGGGGTAGTTGAAATTGCCCATTATTAGGGTGTTAGGTTGTACCATAATATTTTCCAGTGTATCAAGAAATAAGGAGTGGGAATCCTGGGGCATGGTGGGGGATCTGTAGCAAGCTACAATTTGGATTGATGTCTTGCCCAGAGTTAGTTACACTTGGATAATCTTAGATGAATTATGCTGAGCAACTAGCCTGGAGGTGTGGATATCCTTAATGAATATGGACACTCTTCTGCCTTTAGTGTTTCCGTCCAGGTTAGATGGCCGAAAGGTGTGATATGAATTATAGCCTGGTAATGCGGGGGTGCTCTCTGGAGCTTGGAACCAGGTCTCTGTCACTGTACAGATGTCGATGTTCTCCATTTTAAGGAGTACTTCAAGTGGGTGCATTTTGAGGTTTAGACTTCTAGCATTGAATAGCATTACCCTCAGATTTTGCTTGCTTGTCCTGTTACGGTGGTGAATTTGTCATTTGAACCTTTCCTAAAAAAGGCACTCTAGGGATGGCAAGAGCCTTAGCCATTATCTGAAATCCAAAGGGTAACAAGTGCAGGCCATCTCTGGCAAAGCATTGTGGTTTGTCAGTTATGTCATCCCAGGCAGACAGATACTGGATTCTCTTAGAATGACACCAGAAGCCAATTGTTGAAGTCAATCATTTTGTCCTTGTATTGTGGTATCATTCTGGGTGATGGCAGGATGCTACTCAGGGCTAGGGTCATACCTGCCTGGGCTACAAGATCAGACAGTTCCTCCATGTCTCTTTTCATGTAGTCCAGGGAGGTACGTTTCAGGTCATTCACACCAACATGGACAATGACAGAGTCATATTTGTACTTGTTGTGGAGTGACCTGAGTGCGTGCATTATGTGGTGGATCCTGGCACCCAACAGGCAGCTGACAGTAACTTTCTCCTTGTTTAGCCTGGTGAGTGGAACATCAGTGTGCCTGACTATAGAGCCACCTATGACTAGAGTGTTGGGTATGTTGTTATGCCTTATGGGCTGTGTTTGAGTGGGACTCTGAGTTTGTGGGCTGTGTCATTTGGGTTGTGTTGGGGGGTGGAGGTTGCTTGCATTTTGGCTTTGAAGGTCCTTGTTGCTTGGGCAGATTTTTATTGAGAGCCTTGGTTGATCTTCAGGATTTGCAGACTTTAGTGCATACTATTGGATCAGCAAGTATATATGAATATTGGCACTGTGTGCTATCAATCTCTGGAAAGCTACACAATTTGCACAGAATAAAATGTTAAAACATTGCATGCTAATGAGGCCCATTAGTGATGAAAGATATTGAAGAAATAATATGGTGCCAATAAGTATTGCAAGTCTGTAGTACTCTGAGACATGCACTGTATGTAGCTTACATCCTTCTAAGTTGGGAACTGCTGATTGAGGGCTCAGTGTCTGTTATTCTAAAAGTGTATTAGTTCTGGTTTAAGCACTTGGGCTTCAGGCCAGTTATTTTACATTAAGAAGGTTCGTGGTCTGCACTCTTGTTGGAGGAGAGGCTGGACTCTGCCCTTGTGAGCTGGGAATTTCTGGTTAAAGGCTTATAGTGCCTGCATATTTGAACTGTTTCTTACTGAAATTGGTACACCTTGTTTGCTGTAGCATAGACTAGATCCAGGCCTGCTGAATCTAGCTTTGTTTGTATGCTTGTTGTTTGTTTGCTTGTTATTTCCCTGAAATGCTAATTCCACCTAAAACACGGCTTTTCAGCGCTACTGTGGATCCCTAGTGATATCTGCATTGCTTACTGTACTTATTTCCTTGTTTCACTTGAAAGAAAGTTACTGTTTGTCATTTTTGCATTTAAGTTACCTGTAACACATTGCATTTAAGTAACCTGGCACTTGCTCACTAAAGCAATTATATAAGTCAGCACTAAAAAATTAAAAGCACTACACCCTCACAAACTCCCCTTGAGTACCTTGTTCCCCATTAGCCCTTTTTCTCAATTATAAAGGAATTCCCAATACTATTCTAGCATGTCCAAAGGTCAGTTGTCAATCTCCTCTCTGGTCCAGCTGGTGAATCTGGGAATCTTGAGGCAATGTTACAACTGCTTCATGTACACAGACAACCCTCTCCTCCTCCCAACAAATTCCAACACATGTGAGAGATGCAACCATATAGCCACACTGGAGGCTAAGCTCTCTCAACTCAGTACTGGTGAAACCAGTCAGGACAAGAAGGAAACCACACTCACTACAATTCCAGTCTCACATAGACCTACCACAACAGCAAACCAAACACATAAACACACAAAAACATACTCAGAGGCTCTAAATAAAAATCTGCCTAAGCAGCAGAGACCTCCAAAGCAGACACCCAAGCAACCGCTACCCCAAAACAAAACACGTGCAACACATAGCTCACAAAGCCAGTGTGCCGAACAGTCACAGCCCTTAAGGCTAACAACACACCTGATACACTTGTAATAGGTGACTCTATCGTCAGGCACACTGATGTCCTGCTCACCAGGTTGAACAAGGAGAAGGTCATGGTGAGCTGCCTGTCGGGCGCTAGGATCCACCACATAACACAAGCACTCAGGTCACTCCAAGGCAAGTACAAATATGACTCAGTCATTGTCCATGCTGGTGTGAATGACCTGAGATGTACCTCCCTGGACTACATGAAAAGAGACATAGAGGAGCTCTCTGAGCATGTAGCCCAGGCTGATATGACCCTGACCTTGAGTAGCATCTTACCCTCACCAAGAATGATGCCACAATATGAAGACAAGATGATCAATTTCAACAATTGGCTTAAGTATTGGTGTCATTCAAAGGGGATCCAATGCCTGTCAGCTTGGGATGACATGCTCGACAAGCCACGATGCTTCACTAGGGACGGCTTGCACCTGTCACCCCTGGGCTTTCGGATATTGGCAAAGGCTCTTGCTACCCCCATAGTGCTTTTTTTAGGCAAGGCTCAAAAGACAAACCCACCTCCATAGGTATCACAAGGGATAAGAAACTAAGAGTAATGCTACTCAACGCCAGAAATCTAAACCTCAAGATGCATGCACTCAAAACTATCCTTAGCATGGAGAACATCGATATCTGTGCAGTAACAGAAACCTGGTTCAAGGCTCCCGAGAGCACCCCAGCACTACCAGGTTATACCTCATACCATGTTTTTCGACCCCAAAACTTGGACCGAACCACAAAAGGAGGGGGAGTATCAATATTCGTCAAAGATACCCACACCTCCAGGTTGGTGGCACAGCACGAAACATCAGAGACTATCCATGTGCAACTAACAGTGGGTAAAACTGCCTTCCAGTTTATAGCCTGCTACAGACCACCCTCCCAAACCCAGGAACCCCACTCGGCCTTCCTGAGAACACTAGAAAATATGAAGGTCTCTCCAAACACCATTATATTGGGTGACTTCAACTACCCAAACATAGACTGGGAGCATTACTCTAGCTCCAACACCCTAGCCCAAAGGTTCCTAGAATTTATAAACTCAAATGCTATGGAACAACTTGTTACCACTCCCACAAGAGGGGAAAACATACTGGACCTGATCATCACCAACATGGGGACTCTATGCTCCAGACCAGAAGTGTATCCCTCATTGGTAAGATCAGACCATAAACTAATCTTACTGGATATTCACATCCCGACTCCACTCCCTGCCCTGAAAACCGCAGTGAAAAACTTCTCTAAAGCAAATTTCACACTCCTCAAAACCAAGGTAGAATCCTTCAAAGCTCCCGGGCCTGTGGAAAATACGGCCCAGACCGCAGAATCCTTTATAAATGGATTCTATGAACACCTTCAGGAATGCATGGATCATGAAATCCCAAATAAAACCAAGACCCAATCCTCCAAAGGCAGACGTCCTGTCTGGTGGACCCCAGCCATAAACAAACTATACAATAGAAGGAGGAAGCTACTACATGACAGAGCAAAATCCCAAAAAGGGAAGGCATCTCTGATCAGTATTAGCAAAAAACTATGGGCAGTCATAAAATCGTCTAAGGCCAGCTTCGAGAGAAAAATTGCACAGGACACTAAGGATAATCACAAGGCTTTCTTTGGTTATGTTAGGAACCTGGGTGGGAATTCCCAGATATGCTCAGAATTAGTCCAAAATGACAAAAAATACACCAAACCCACAGACATTGCCAAAATCCTAGCTGGCAGGTTCAGCACAAACTTCTCCCCCCTCCCCACCAAAAGGGCAAATATCTATCCCAGCAGAGTGCTGCCCCCCTGACATCTCAGATGCTCAGGTAAGAGCTGCCCTCTCCAAAGCAAAAAACACAGCATCAATGGGACCAGACGGTGTCCCGGGCAGAGTGCTACATGAACTCCAAGAAGAGCTAAACCCAAACATAAAACTACTGTTCACTCTCAGCCTTACTACAGGATATGTACCCAAAGAGTGGCGTACAGCAAAAGTGGTCCCTCTCTACAAAGGTGGTGCTTCAATGGATCCTGGAAACTATCGCCCCATAAGCCCGACTAGCTTGGTCTGCAAAGCTATGGAAAGGATCATAAATAAAGATATTGGGGACCTACAGACACTGGATCCTACCCAGTTTGGCTTTGTTAATGGCAGATCCTGCCTCTTAAACCTGTTTGATTTCTTTGAACCAGTCACCAAGGCCATTGACGATGATAAGGTGGGCCACACAGCCTACCTGGACCTCGCAAAAGCCTTCGATACAATACCCCACTCGGGCATTATAGATAAGCTCACCAGCTTAAATATAAACCCCTATGTCACTAGATGGGCTGCAAACTGGCTCAAGGACAGAACCCACATGCTTAGAATTGCTGGAGCCATGTCAGACTCCAAACCAGTTACAAGTGGCGTCCCACAAGGCTCAGTCCTGGGACCTCTCTTGTTCGGTATATATTTCTCGGAGGTACAGGCCAACACGGAAGGACTGTGGCTGACCAAGTTCGCAGATGACTGCAAACTGGGTACCATAATTGACTCTCCAGTCGACACAAGCATCCTCTAAAAGGGCCTCATAGAAACAGACAACTGGTGCCAGAGCCATGGCCTCAAGCTAAATGCCAAAAAGTGTATAGTCATCCCCTTTGGCAAAAACAATGTGCCCACAAATTACCACATAGGTGGTAATCCATTAAGTACAGAAGAAGTAATTAGGGACCTGGGGACCCAAGGTTGATAGCAATCTCTCATTTGACAACCATGTGGCCAAAGTGATTAGAAAAACATTTTATATAGCCCACCTAATCATGAAGAGATTCACATCTAGATCAGGGGAGGTCATCATGCCTCTTTACTCATCCCTCATCAGGCCCATAATTGAGTACAATGCCCCTTTTGGGATGTACCTTACCAGACACCTGCAGCAACTGGAAAGACCCCAAAAGTACCTCACCAAGAGGATCAAAGGGCTCAAACAGATGCCATATGCTGCCCGGTTAAAGAAACACCAGCTCTACTCAGTGGCATACCGCCTGCTCAGAGGCAATCTGTGCCTGACGTATAAAGCCATGTCCAACCCGGAATTAATGGACATGCTGCACCTCAGAAAATCCAAATCCCATTGAGCTACGTGCTCGTGAGACTTGAACCTCAGCACTGAAATAAATAGGACATGCTGGAGGGACAGATTCATATCCCAGAGGCTCCCTTCACTCTGGAATAAAATCCCAGTCCAGGTTAGGCAGAGTCCCTCATTGACTCTCTTCAAGAGGAATCTTGATGAGTGGATGGGAGATCATAGGTTTACCCCGGGTATCACTTCTGTGTCACTGTTAGACAGAGGCACAGTATACTAACCTCAAAAAAGGGCATAGCAAAATTAATTTAAAATGGGTGGCGAAAGCCAAACACACTCTGGCTAGGCTTATAAATGCCCTAGGGCAGATAGCCTAGTATGAACCTATGAACCTAACACATATGGGATTAATAACTCTACACAGGGAGATATTGTAGTTTACTAAGACCAAAGTATGTCCACTTATCTATTATAACATGACCCCCCCAAAACGTGCACGCTGATTGGCCAGCGTGCCCATTGTAAATCGAGTTATACTAATGGAAAAAGGTCCGGTCGCCCGGACTTTTTTCCATTAGTATAACTCGTTTTTTTAAAACACTGTCTCGCTATGTTAAATGGGTTTAACATGGCGAGACAACTTTAAAATAAGCAACGGAGATGTCCGTTGCTTATTTTAAAGCTGTCTCGCCATGTTAAACCCATTTAACATAGCGAGACAGTGTTTAAAAGCAATGGAGAAAGCATGATCTCCGTTGCTTTTTTTTAGTGTCTCGCTATGTTAAATGGGTTTAAAATAGCGAGACAGTTTAAAATAAGCAACGGACATCTCCATTGCTTATTTTAAAACTGTCTCGCTATGTTAAACTCATTTAACATAGCGAGACACTAAAAAAAAAGCAACGGAGATCTTGCTTTCTCCGTTGCTTTTGCCACAGATCTGATGTACTGCACAGGCGCCGCAGTACATCAGAACTACCGCGGATGCCAGACATCTGCGGAAGGGCAGTAAACAGGCATTATACTATGCCATTATTTAAGAAAAGTAATAGTTTATTTTCTTAAATAATGTCATGGTATAATAGCAATAACCCACTTCTGGGTGTGGGTAATGCTAAATTTACCCACGGTTGGCTTTGTTTGGTCCTCGGGCCGCCTCGGGACCAAACCACGCCAACCGTGGGTAAATTTAGCATTACCCACACCCAGGCGTGGGTTATTGCTATATTAAATCACATCCGCATGGCTGTATCATGTTTTAAGTCAGTGTTGTTTATATACATAATTATATTGTTCCTGCTATGTGGTGATGTTGAGGAAGACTTTTGCATTTAAGATATAACCTGTATATTGTGGTACAGCCTACATTTGTAAGGACTCATTTGGAAGCTATTTAATGTGGATGGTAAAACCTCCAATGTATTTCTTGACATGGGCACCTGTTGTTGGTACTGATGCATATTTTCCACATATGTGTATTGTCTATTGTTATGTTATGTTCTTAGCAGTGAAAGCTGTTTGCCATCCATGATAGTATGCCACATGCCAGTCCCATATATGAGTAGTTTTACAGCACATCCTGTGTGTGTGTGTGTGTGTGTGTGTGTGTGTATGTATGTGTGTATATATATATATATATATATATATATATATATATATATATATATATATATATATATATGAACACACACACACACACTCATGTGTATGTGTGTATGTCTCTGTGTGCTTATGTATATAAAGCCATACATATAACCATAATGTAAACAAGGTCAACTTACATTGCAGTAATGTCTTGTCAGTGTTACAATTCATGTGCATATCACAAACTACTACTGTTTGTTACATTGGCCCTTTAATTACTCCCAAAAATCTAGAATACAATAGAGCAAACATTTTTGGAATTCCTCCTTGTATGTGTGTGTATGTATATACACATATATATATATATATATATATATATATATATATATATATATATATATATAAACATAATGCATGAAAAGCCAGAATATACTACATTTTTCATTGGATAAAATCTGCCTAGACAATATTACTGTTTGTTTGCATATCACACATTGATTAATAGGTAAATACTAGGCTAGCTGCCCTTTTGGACCATTTTCAGCCTAACAAATTGCCACTTTTTGAGAATTAAACATTGTAAGTCTTGCAAGGTATACACCTTAACCATTTTGAAACCTCAACCACTTATATAATCCCCAACCTCCTAATAAATACTCCCCGGGATTCATGAAGCTCGGCGCAAGGCCGGCGTAAGGCCTGCGCCGGCGGTGCATGGAATATCCGGCGCAGTAGCGCCATATACATATTAATGAGAGTGCACCGGAATCACAGACACGTGCGTAGTGTACGTGAGCGAGCCCAGGTAGGATGCGTCTGGAGGCGTGTCTAAGCCGGCATGAGGTGAGCAACCTAATGTGCTGACAGCCACGGTCCGCCCACAATAGTAATGGCAGCAGCCAGGTCCCGTGCAGAATGAAACGCACGTACAGTATGCAACATAGTCCCCGTTCCAAATTAACGGAGAAGCAAATAGAAGCCACGAAGGCATAAGTGTACCCATCCAAGGAGCAAAGGATACGCATAAGACCGCCTTCGTCCCGCAATGCACTGTCAGTGTTTACACTCAGAGAAGGTGTACAGCCGCATGTCAGCGCGCCGCACCGACATAGGAGCAGCGACTAAGGTCACCACCGTCCCACTATGGTTGGGGCAGTCTCTCCATGGACAGTTGTGTCCCGAAAAAACGTATTAGAAATGGCTGATGTGCTACGATTGTAGGACACAATGATATCCCGTATGTAATGTAATGGTAGCATGAATTGGTTATTTCTGTAACAGAAATACCGAAATGACACAATAAACAGAATAAGCAAGGAAATTGCCACAATAATAAGCAAATTATTTAGGCAAACAAGTGACTTTCTATGCTATATAGTGACCGTTTGTATGTGTTGGCCTGTAAAGGCAGATGTGAGTCCCGGAAATATCCCAGATCGGAAAATGGAAAAGGTGGAAACCCCAGCAGCGACATGGGCATGGTCACCAGGGTTACCTGCTGTCCCAATGTGCCATGGACAGTCCCTGATTGGACAGTCGTGTCCCTGCAACAATCGTAAAAATGGAAAATGACCGCCCATCCCCTGCCATAAATTCCCGCAATATATATGTAAATAGTAGCATAAAACATATACATTACGATATGGAACACAGACATAGCATAAGAAAAGAAATAAGGAACCCAAACGCTTACAGAATAAGCTCATAGTATGGCAAACAAGTGAAGTTCTGTCAACTGCACTAGCCCTGGGTATGTGTAGTCCTGCGAATTCCGGTGTCCACATAACATGCCCCACTATGGGCATTGGAAAAGGTGCCAACCATAATGGTCACAAGCAGTAGTGACAGTACATAGCCGGGTAGCTGTGCTGACATAACAACAGTAAGGAAGCAAGATACCTCAAACACAGGCAAACATGTGCATAGCAACATATCCCAGACCCAGCAACGTCTCTGTTGCATACACTGGATGGTGTATGATGAAGTGCAATATCCAGAAGCAGAACCCATGCATTCGGATGTACTACACAATAGCCTCATTGTACATGTCAGTGACACCCATGTATACCCCTGCACCCAAACCTGCTAGCATCCGTGTGCAGCTATACAACCACACACAATGTGCATACCTGAACTGTGGTAAGAAGTTTGTGTTAGGCAATGCCACGCGGGCACATACGTACCCCACATGTCACCAACCCACCGCAGGTACAGATATGTAAATGGCTGCATGTGAATGTGTCAGCAGAATGTGTACATCCGGCATGTAGTATGTACCCGTCCAAACCATCTAGGTTTGCATACCACACGGTGCACATAAGTGTACACATGTGGACAAGTCTGGTCGTTGGACCACCGCATCGATGATTATCTTTGCAGTGAAGTCGATCACATATAGCGGAACAGGTGCCTACCACACAGGACGTCCTAACAGGGTGCTACAGGCAAAGAAGGGGAAACTGGGACATCACATGTGGAGATTAAGCGTGGCTGGACGGACAAATACACACGGTCAAGGTAAAGGATGGAACAACATGCATATGGCTGGATGGATGTTGTTAAGTAAAATATATAGAAACACATATGAAGTTCCAGTTTACACTCTAAATACTATATAATGTATTGAATTGTACCGTACAATATGGCAGTAGAACTAAGCCTGCATGTAATTGGTGAAGCTAAGCTGTACTGTGATGGAATCCTGAACCTGGCAGTAAGCAGGACAGCAGGCTCATGTCTGTCATCATTAATTATTTTCTGGGTTACAGAACAATAAATGTATGTACATGCATAACAGCACTCCTTCCCCAGAGGAGGATGGCCTTGTGAGCTCAATCGAAGATAGCAGTACAACTCCCAACCAGAGAGACAAAGCAACGTATTAAGAAATTAACTGTCCACTGTATCGTAACAGTCTAGGGTCCTTGAAACAGCTACAATCACAAAAGGATAGTGTAATGTACAAGGTGCCTTGCAAGGCTGTGTTATTCCCATGAGAAAACAATTTAAAAGCACGAGCCCAGCACCCACGTATGTATAGACTATTGCGGACCATAGTGATGGAAATGCCCTGTGACCGACCACGTCAGTAAGGTGGGCAAAAGCTGATTGTAAACACTATATAAAGAAACTGCTTACTGTATAGAGTCAGACAAAACTCTCATACTTGGACTGTACATTATTTAGCCTGCCTGTGTACACTACTAAAACTTTCGAACCCGAGCCTCCTGTGTTATCGGCTGTCACTTAGAAAAGCCTACTGATAACTACAGTCTGGTTGTAACAACTTATTTCACATCGTGATCCTTGTAATCGAATTCCCTTGGTAAGCTACAGGTCAGAGTGCATGGCTGGTTAGACATGTGCGCTGGAGAATATGTATAAATGGTTCTTCTTGAATGAAAAGACCTCCGACTGAATTGTTGTGTGTAAAGAGGCTGTTTACTGTCTGATCTGTGGCTGAAAAGCGGAAAACTGGATCCCAAGAAGAAAACGTGCAGCCTTAAACAGGAGGCCCAGGTAAGGAGTGTCTGCCTTTTGTGTCTATTGTAGATCAGGGACCAGACTACATTGTGTTTCTGTTAACAGTAGTGATATCGGATTGAAGACCTACCCACATACTGTTAAATCTGAACATAGGTCAGGGAACACACAGCAGAGTAAATAGTCATTGTAGA